>NW_026607120.1:0-205000 GCF_029890125.1 Rhinichthys klamathensis goyatoka | reverse complement strand
CATCAGGGCCGGGCTGAAGCTGGTACCCGGGCGTGGCAGGGGGGCTCGACAGCGCCCCCTGGAACAGGGTCCGAAAACTTGGTCCATAAATCAAACACGCTTGAATGTAATAATATGAAACTCGGTACACATATAGATCTCATCGATTCATATATCCTTTGTACTTTTACTTTTTACCCCAGCCCAACAGGAAGTCGGCTATTATGGTTTGTTTGGAAGCGTATGCCCCTGGAATTCGATATACTCCTCCTAGAGAATTCAACCAATCGCCACGAAACTCGGTCAGCATGAAGTCAAGACATTGAGGATGAAAAGTTGCCAGGGGATTTTTGATATCTCGAACGGTTTGGCCGTGGCGAGGAAACGAATTTATGGCGAATAAAGGAAACAGGAAGTGTGTTATAACTTCTGCATACATTAACTGATCTTGATGAAACTTCAGCAGTGTGTTCGCTGTAAGAGTCCGATCACATGGATGTGACTATTGTGAGTCAAAGTTATAGCGCCACCAACTGGCAGCAGGAAGTGTGTCACTTCCTAAAGGCTTTGAAATCACCCTCTTATTTTTACCCAATTTGCTTCAAACTTTATGTGTATAATGTAGACACACGGCAGATGTAGACCTGAGAAAGGATTATTGATATCTTAGATACTGTTGCCGTGGCAACGCATCAAACTTTATTATTCTTTGTTGATGCTTTTGAGACTCTTAACATACTTGAAATTGCATGAAACCCGACAGACACATCACATTTATTAGACAGTAGACATGTGCAGAGTTTCAGAAACGGGCGTGGTGAGGGGCTCAGTAGCGCCACCTTTTGTCAAAAGTGGGGGGATTGATTTTATCTACAGTAATAAAAATCGGTATGTGTATTGTTCTCCTCCAGCCAGACAACTTTCTAATTTACACTCAATAGCTCCAACCAACAGGAAGTCAGATATTTTGGTTTGAAAATTGTCATTTTATGTCTCTCTCTCTCTGAGCCTACGTCTATGTGTGTGTGTGTGTGTGTGTCTGTGAGTGTGGGGAGGGGGAGGGGGGCTAGATTAACCATTTGACTGCTGTGTGGTTTGGCCTGCATTAAAAAAGAAAAAAAAGTGTCTTACGCCTTGTATTTTTTAAATAAGTTGTATTAATAAGTAAAGGCATATAACCAGTTGAATTGTAGTGCATTGAAAATAGTTTTATATAATTAGTTTATTAATTAAATTAACTTGGTCAGAAAATTTGGTCCATAAATCAAACACACTTGCATGTAATATTATGAAACTCTGTACACATATAGATCTCATCGGGCCAAACAACTTTAAGCCAGCCCAACAGGAAGTGGGCTATTTTGGTCTTAATGTGGATGTTTTGCAAAACCAGGCTCTACATTTTTACCCACTCCTCTTAAGTGGTTTATTTTATTCCCACCAAACTTTTTCAACATGATGAAAATACATTAAAGAAGCATAATTGTGAATATCTATTGAATATCTCTAATTGTTTTGCTATGGCGAGGGATTAAAGTCATGTAAAAAAAAATAAACACTAAAAGCCTCATATCTTCTAAAAATTTAATTATACACCATTTATTTCTAGATAAAATTATACAAATATCAGAACTAAACCCATTTTATTCTTGTTTTCAATTTAAGAATAATGTACAAGTTTAAAAACAGCCAGGATGCACTATTCAGTTAAAAAATAAATATATCAAATAATACATAGGGCTATACTGCCCTCTTGTGTTCAAAATCAGGTAGGCCTGTTGTATTTAAATATAGGTAGCTGCTATGTGACTCCGAGAATTTTTTCTCACCGGTTATTTGACGTGTAACACCGGGGGCTTTTATATCGCTAAGTTAAAAGTGAAAGTAAAGTAAGGACATTTATAGTGGTGGCGCTCACAGTGCGCTCGAATGAATTTCTATGGAAGTAGAAATGAAAAAACGTTCGCTCTGTTTTGCTCGCTCGTCGCCATGGACGCGCACCGTAATGAATGCCAGTCCAGCCGCATACTTTTTAGTGTCACTTTAAAATTAGTGCAATATCGGGGGCCAATTGCTTGAATTGTGAGTTCAATAGTCTATTATTTTTCACGGAAAACACAACAACAAAAGAGTACAATGATAGATTCGCTTAAATAGGCGCTTTTACATAAAATAGCCTATTCCGTCATCATCTTTTCAGTCAGCTCTTCACTCTCGTGATTAATGAAATTTGACTCCTGTTGCTGATATTTGCTGCAACTTTCGTTCTGCTCACAATTTAGTAAGCAAACACGCTTCAAATGTGTTTTTATTTTATTTTTGTGTGTATATATGTGTGTATATATATATATATAGCTTATGTTTCAAATATGAGTTAATTAACAATCGTTTGAAAGAATGATACTTTTAAACATATCACTAAGCCGTCATTAGGTGTCGCCAGGCGACCGTCTTAATGAGCGAGTCATTGATTCATTCGTTCGAACGGCTGAGTCATTCATGAATGAGACAGATTATGGATTGGTCATTGAATCTTTGAGTCAACCGATTCGTTCAAAATGCTGAATCATTCAGTAATGAGAAAACACGTTGCTGTGAGATGCTCGATGGTTCTGCTGTGATCTTTGTTTAACTAGTTTCACTGCTGAAACAGAAAAAAGTCAATATTGCATATAAAATGTAAGTGATTTGACTTGTGTGTGTGTGTGTGTGTGTGTGTGTGTGTGTGTGTGTATGATTGTGTCTGTTACTTTTTGGATATATATCTTTTTATATAAAAAAAATAGGCATACAACCCATATATTTTAAATGTATTGTTTGCTTTAAATTACATTAAGATTTGTATGTTTGGTAATTGAACCTGAATGAATTTTAAATGAATGTGCTATATTTCAGTTAAAATTTTTTCCTTATAACCTCTAAACCTATAAACTATAACCTCCCGCTGGGGGGTTTAAAAACACTAACTTGAAAGCGAAAGTATAATATGTTGATATTGATATTTAATATTGATATTTTTTGCTTTTAAACTGTGTGTGTGTGTGTGTGTGTAAGAGATTTTGGTTGGGTGACAGTTGTAGTTTACAGTTTGACAAGAGTTTATAGCTTGACAAAAGCACAATGTTGTGTTTTATTGTGATTGTACACAAATATAAGTAAACACTTTGCAGTTTGAATAATGTCCTGTATGAACAAAAGGACGGAGTATGTTTTTATGTCTACATTGTTCAATTACGCCACACAGACACACACACACACACACACACACACACACACACACACACACACACACACACACACACACACACACACAAACACTATTTTTCTAATCAGATCAGGCAAGTAATATTCTGTCTTGTCTCTTAAAAAAACAATATATATATATTTATATATATATATATATATATATATACATATATATATATATATATATATATATATATATATATATATATATATATATATATATATATGTGTGTGTGTGTTTGTGTGTGTATATATATAAATATAGCTGCGAGCAGCGATGAAAGGGCCAAAGCCGACGGCACCGCCACCCCGGTTATAGCGCCACCAACTGGCAGCAGGAAGTCTGTCACTTTCAAAAAGCTTTGAAATCACCTGATTGCTTCAAACTTCACTACTATGATGTAAACACACGGCAGATGTAGACCTGGATGTAGACCTGACCTTTCAGAAGGTTGCTCTCGCATACTTTGTGGTTGATATGTGCCCTCAATGCACACTTTTGCAGAGCCCACACTGATACAAGCTCTACAGCACACTTCTTTTCGACAGTCAAAGCAGGGTTACGTTTTTGCACGTCGTGCACAATAACCCTAAAGGCACCAGGGTGGCGGTGCCACCGGCTTTATATATATATATATATATATATATATATATATATAAATATAGCTGCGAGCAGCGATGAAGGGCCAAAGCCGGTGGTACCGCCACCCCGGTGCCTTTAGGTAACTAAAGGCACCGGGGTTGCGGTGCCACCGGCTTGGGCCCGTAATCGCTGCTCGCAGCTATATTTTATGTTTGTTTTTTCTGCAGAAAAATATCTTTATGAGATGATGTTGACTTGAGATGATATTTTGGAATTCTTGGATGTAAAAGATCTTACCATATCTGTTTCTTCTTACATGGCGATACATTTCAGGACTCTTTTCTCTGTTTCCCAGTGTGTTGCTGCGCTCTACTGGAGGAAGAAGAAAACTAGACCTTCATTTTTGGGAGGAAAGTGTGTTGTTGTAATTGTGAATTTTTTATGTTAAGTTATTTCAGTAAAATAGTAAACATAGCTTGCAGCTATTGGATAGGCTATATGAAATGAAATATATTTAGCCGATTTGAATACCTCTGTCTTTCCTCATTTGGCTGATGTTGATATAGACTGGTTCAGACTCCTGAGGGTCCGAGTGCACTGAAAGAATTGCAAATACAGCTAGAGTTATAGTTTTGAAAGAAAGAAAGAAAGAAAGAAAGAAAGAAAGAAAGAAAGAAAGAAAGAAAGAAAGAAAGAAAGAAAGAAAGAAAGAAAGAAAGAAAGAAAGAAAGAAAGAAAGAAAGAAAGAAAGAAAGAAAAAAAAAAGAAAGAAAGAAAGAAAGAGTGATTCCCTCATATACTGAAAATACAGACACACAGATTTTTTACCTGACATTCGCTTTCTGTAAAGGTAATACAATATAGCTCCAAGCAGAATCCCCGCACACAGAACCAAAACAGATGATACAGTAGCCTTTGCATATCTGTTGAATTCTAAAAGAAAATGGAGACTTTATTTCTATTAATTAGATTAATTTGTTGACTTTTCTTTACCAGGATCATTTGAAGATGAACATGTACATTGTACATCTTGAGCATATACTTTTTTTTCCGAGATAAGGTGAAATGTACTGTATATTAATGGTTAATTTATTACCTTGGTTTGGTACAGTAGAGGTTCCTGATGATGAGGAAATACTGATTGTTATAGGAGCCAGAGCTCTGAGTGTATCCTCAGTAAAAACTGCACACTGCCAGTGCAGCGGGTCTGTTTCATTGCTGGACAGATTCACTGTGAGTTGTAACTTGTTGTTTTTCTCAGTCATAATTTGCTGTTTTCCCAGCACTCCTCTATTCCCCTCCATCCTGAGCCAGACCAGCATCACTGAATCAGTCACTTCAGAAACTTCACAGGTGAGAATCACTGACCTTTTCCCCAACACACCATCAGAGGGCTCTACTGAGACTGAAATCAACAACAACATCAATTACTTTTTAAATGCACTGAACAATGAACTGATGAGCAAAATGTAGCTGAAAAAATCAATGTATTTATTTGTATTGATTGATTGATTGATTGATATTTGCAAACCTCTGATGGTGTGAAGCATTGTGGTTGTATATGGAATATTTATATCTTTTGCAATACACCTGTATGTCCCACTATAATTGAAGTTCACAGGTGAGATGTGAAAGATAAAAACTTGACTATTGTATGTGGTTGAAGAAAGTCTTCCTGGTTTAATTGGTCCTTTAACTTGAACTTCTCTTCCTTGTTCAACTGCTATCAGATCAGTCTGTGAATTAGGCCTCGGCTCCCAGGTCCACTTCCAGCTATTGTATTCCTTTTTAGACTTGCAGATCAGTGATACGTCACTATTATTAGAGCTGTGTCTGTAAATGGTATTAAATTTAAATTTATTATTTCCATTGTATGAATCTGCAAAGACAATAGGTAACATGGTGAATTTCAGCGAATACATCTCAGTTAGTATAAATGTCTGTTTTAAACATGTCTTTGGAAATTAAGCTTTAAAAAAATAAAAAATAAATACTTTTGCACATTGTTAATTACAGTTGTGGCCAGAATTATTGGCACCCCTGGTAAATATGATCAAAGATGCTGTAAAAATAAATCTGCATTGTTTATCCTTTTGATCTTTCATTCACAAAACTGGCTAGGAGCATGACATTATTGTTGCACAGGAGTATAAATATGAGGAAACACAAAGGCCAAATTCCCATAACCCTATAGAAAATGAGTGGGGTGAACTAAAGAGAAGAAGCAGCAACATGGATCTGGGAATCTGAAGGATCTGGAGAGGTTATGTATGGAGGAATGGTCTCTGATCTCTTGTCAGGTGTTCTCCAAACTCATCAGGCATTATAGGAGAAGACTCAGAGCTGTTATCTTGGCAAAAGGAGGTTGCAAAAAGTATTTAAAGCTGCAGTCCGTAGCTTTTTTCGGGTTAAAATTTATCCAAAATACATTTTTGAGAAAATACATAACCAGCCAGTGTTCAAAACTATCTGCTTGCTTTAGCTCGATTCAAAGCGGTAAGCTTGTAATAATGTTTTTAATTCCAGTGGTACTGGTGGATTTCCGCGGGAGATTCGAGCATGTCTTTGCGTCATTACGTCACATCTGTACACATAAAGAAGGAGTCTCGGCTAGTAGGCTATATTGCGAGTGAGGATGTTAGAGGTGGAGATTTATAGCCTTTTCTCACAGCACTTGATATAATTAAACTTATCAATTTGATGGCGGATCCAGAAAGGTTCAAACGACGATCACCAGTGACAACTAGAGACTCACCCGTTGTAAAATGCAAAAGACTTCGTTCGGACTTCGGAGTGGCTACAGAAAAAAAGAGACTGCAACCGGCCCATGCGAAAACAAGGATAGGCTACATATCGAAAGGACATTACCTGTAGTCACGCAATGCTGACGTTGTTAACATTAACAATTTGAGAACAAAGTATAATTTTCTTTGTTTTGCGTGATATGATAAGCGATTGTTGGATTTAATCAGCGCGATTTACTGCAATGTCAGAACCAGAACAAAAGTGGATGTTACTTTTTCCGGTGAAAATCCTTATGTTGGTCATACTTCCAAAAAGAATAATCTGTGATTCTGAATGCCAGAATCCAGCCAGCCTCACACTCTCCTCAAACATTGTGTTCATCCGCGCTGTGTCGTGTCGAAGTACGACTCACGTAAAGTTGATAATTCCGCGAATAACGGCAATTGCAGATTTCGAACAGAGATGGCGACAAAGAGGAAAAACTGCGGACTGCAGCTTTAATAAAATGGGGCCAATAATTATGGCCAACGTGTTTTAGAGAAAAGCATTTATTTCATAATGTGATTTACACCCCACTTTCAATTCTTTTACTTCAATGAAAGGTTAGATTTTTTTGTGAAAGATCAAAAGGATAAACAATGCAGATTTATTTTACAGCCATCTTTTATCATATTTACCATTGGGGTGCCAATATTTCTGGCCACAACTATATAAGTATTCAATTAACTTACAGTATTCTTAATGTCAAATATTTTAGATCATTATTATTCAGGCATACACCACAGATTGAATATAAAATATACTTACTTGAACTGAGATTAAGCGTGTGAATCCTAACCGTTGCTACTCTTCCATCTTCCATCAATCTACAGTAATATTTGCCCTGATTGTGTTCATCAACGGTGTGTAAGATGATGTAGGCAGAGTTGTTGTACAGTAGAGTGGTGTTTGATGTTTGTTCTCCATCTCTCTCCCACTGCAATGTTGAGGATTCAGACAGGAAAGAGACCTCGCATCGCAAAGACACATCAACGCCACGCAGAACTTTGGAAGAGTATTAGAACCGATTGTGAGAAATGTTGTATATCTTTCTTACATTTATAACTACATTTACTGTTACTTTTAAAATATTTTTGCTGTATGGAAAATCAACCAACCTTCCTTTTGGGCAGTTTGAATAGGTGGATATGCTTTGTAGAATGAAAAACAATTACAGTTACATATAAGAAACCATGCAAGACAAGACCCACAAATTTTGCTAGTACATCAGCTGAGGATTTTGCACAAATACAATTTGTGTTCACCAGTGTTTTCAAAACATTTGAACAAAGAGAGGATATATACTGTTTCTGTGTATATTGTTTTGGATTGTCAGGTTGTTGATCACTGACGTTGACACACAGAATGTTTAAGTATCTGCTGTCGTGTAATGTTCAACTCCAGTAGATTTATGTGCCCGTGAGAGTGTTTGAGTGACATTTCTGGACTAACATTTTTCATTTTTAATTAAACCGTTATATACAACTTTAAATAGATATTTAATTTGAATTTGATTACAATGGAGATTATGAAACCTACAGATTACTGTACTGTATAAATGATCACGTTTAAAATTATTTTAAATAGTTTGAACATTATTAAATCATTCTATAGTTTATCAATTACTAATTAGTATATGTTGTATAGGATAAAATAAATTAAAACACAGCAAAAGACAGAAGAGTTAAAATATCTTGACAGAATATTTTTCCTTTTGATGATCAATTGGTTAAAGTGAGACTCACCGATAGCATAGAATCGGGAACAAAATCCACACATCAATATAAAGATTTTAAAAGGTTTAAGTGGCATGATGATTCTTTTCAGTGCCTCAGATACAATGATGCACTCTGAAGAGTTTGAAGAAACAACTAGACAGTAAATGTTAATGGGCGGTGCAATATTCAGAAATCTGCCTGTCACAGAAAACAACCAGCACATGAATTTTAAACAAAATGTCCATGCAGAGAGATACTGTACTATCTAGCACTAATTATTTTTGCAGTGTTAAATTACATTTAGATGTTTGAACAAATTTCTAAAAATCTAACTCATAAGAAAGAAATCATATATTTTTTAATCTGTTTGTTCATGGTTTAAACAGCTCTGATAACCCCATTTTAAGTTATCTTGCATTAATAAAATAAAACATGTTTAAAAACGTAAAAAAAATATTTTTAGTCTTGGTTTGCACGATCAGTAAATTTCCAGTGCAGGAAATGTTTTGCTAAACTGAACTATCATGAGGTTTCTCTCAGGCACATACATATGCGATCTAAAGTGTGATATAAAACTCACCAGCTTTTTTGAGGTCTATTTTTGAAACTTAGTTTCTTTGTAGGGCACTACAGTACAACTCTACAAAATATTTAAAATTACCACTGTCCCTTGTTTGCTGTTTTTTTAAAGGCACTTGTCTTTGTTAAGCTATAAACAATGTATTGTGAAAAGCACTATAAATTGTGCAAATAAATTGTACTGAACTGACATACAACCCCCATGCCTCAAAAACCTTATCAAAACCTGCCATTAAATAGCCATCTTTTTAGGCTTTTCAATGAACAGTAGGCTACAGCAAATTATGAAATTCTATATGGAAACAATTATATCAAACTATAGATTTTGGCAATAAAAATGCATTTAATAAAATGTACAAAATAGAATTGAATAGAACCAGAAATAAATTAAAATAATAATGGAAAAAAACTAATGTGTTAGACAGTTTTTTAACTTTTGTTTCGTGTTCCTGTTCTGAGTGCTTGTCTGAGGTGGTTATAGTTAGACAAGAGGTATAAGAAAACATTGTTTGGGGTCACACTTTAGATTAGGGTCAGATTCTCACTATTAAGTATGACTTATGCATCAATAAACTCCTAATTACTGCTTATTAATAGTTAGTAGGTATAGTTGTTAAGTTTATAGATATTGGGTAGGATTAAGGGATGTAGAATATGGTCATGCAGAATAAAGCAATAATATGTGTATGCTACTAAACAGCCAATATAGTAATATGCATGCTAATTAGCAATGTTAATAGTGTGAATTGGACTCAAATTAGCAAACTTTTTATATGCTTTTGTTCACATAGGGAATGCAATCATTTTACATTTCTTTTGTGAATGTCACAGTTTAAAATGCTTGCAATTAAGTATTTTCTTTCTTTAGTTGAAATACTTTTCCAAAGCTCAAAAAAATCGGTTACGATTTGTTTGAATGTGACAGTTAAATTGTACTTACTCAAATGAGTACAGAGTAATATTAAATAACTATACTAGAGTTATACGGTTAGGATTAGGGTTTGGTTTAGGGTTAGTTACTTTAATCAATTATGCATAATTTACTGTAATGTATAGTAACGTGTAACTACGTCACCTTCAAATAAAGTGTTACCAAAACATCTTCACTTTTTCCATTCCAGGAAATACGTTGCTTTAGCAGAGTTGTGTGTCATGAAACCACATGAAGGTTTCTTTCTGGTATACAAACATATTGATTCAAATCTGATTATACTCAGATGATGTTCGTGGTATTTGTTTTTTCCTATGAAAATAAACCCAACGACCCTTTACTTACAGATAGAGCACACTCACAATCTCACTTGAGCAGAACAAGATTTATTACTCTTAATTCATTCCTATTATACCACATGACTAGCTTGTTATTATTAAAATTCATTTGATGTCTTCGATTCCATTCAATGATGATAATTAAAAAAAAGAAATACAAGTTTCTGTACATTAATTTCCAGTGTGAAGGCTCATTGTGCTGTACTAGCTGAATAGATGACTGTAGTAAAGTCCAACATATCCTGTAGATATTGAGATATACAAGCTTAAAGAGTGTACTTTTACTGTAAATCACAAACAAATATAACACATGTATCATTAGTCAATCAAAATGACATTCTAAAATGTTTATGAAAGAACATGTTTTCAGCTGACCTCTGAACTTGCATTATTGGTTTTAAACCTGCTGTCGTCTCCTGGAAAATAGTCACAGATTTAGCATAGATTTGTCATTGTAAAGAACACACAGAGCAATATTAATGTGCAGATAAGCTAATATCTCTTTAAGACAAGCCAATTGATTTAGCAGCCATTTTATTAACTATTTTCTATGTATGCAAAAAAAAAGGTACAGTATACAAGTACAGCTCCTATCTACTTGATAGGAGATAGGAGACATGAGCTCCTATCTAATGGAGACAGAGCAAAACCTGAAAACTGTGTCTGTCAGGCTTATCCAGCTAATAAGCATCCCTATAGACAAAAAAATAGTAAATCTCTCTGTGAAAAGGCAGTTAGCTTTTTTAACTGAAAGTCACAACAATTATTCAACTGCCACATTGAGAGTAACAATTTGCCCCTCTATTTTTTTCTATGGAGCATCTTCTCCTCCTCACACGGTCTCTGAGATCAGCTCACCTGTTTTTCGCTGACGTTTAAAAACTAGAAGTCCCAGCAGCAGAATCAGCACAGTGCCAGTGACAGCACACACCACGATGATCACGATCTGTAGATGACTTTCCTGTGTCATGATATCTTCTGCAGAAACATGTGGAGTCAGATAATACACCAACACTGCTCAGCGTCATGACTACACTAATCACTATTTGTATATACGCTTAAAATATACAATATAATTCTGAGTTAAGGGTGAAAAAATACTGTAAAGTTATGGTAAAAAGATATTACTTTGGTTTGTTACAGTTGGAGTTCCTGATGATGAGGAAAGACTGATTGTTATAGGAGCCAGAGCTCTGAGTGTATCCTCAGTAAAAACTGCACACTGCCAGTGCAGCGGGTCTGTTTCATTGCTGGACAGATTCACTGTGAGTTGTAACTTGTTGTTTTTCTCAGTCATAATTTGCTGTTTTCCCAGCACTCCTCTATTCCCCTCCATCCTGAGCCAGACCAGCATCACTGAATCAGTCACTTCAGAAACTTCACAGGTGAGAATCACTGACCTTTTCCCCAACACACCATCAGAGGGCTCTACTGAGACTGAAATCAACAACAACATCAATTACTTTTTAAATGCACTGAACAATGAACTGATGAGCAAAATGTAGCTGAAAAAATCAATGTATTTATTTGTATTGATTGATTGATTGATTGATATTTGCAAACCTCTGATGGTGTGAAGCATTGTGGTTGTATATGGAGTATTTATATCTTTTGCAATACACCTGTATGTCCCACTATAATTGAAGTTCACAGGTGAGATGTGAAAGATAAAAACTTGACTATTGTATGTGGTTGAAGAAAGTCTTCCTGGTTTAATTGGTCCTTTAACTTGAACTTCTCTTCCTTGTTCAACTGCTATCAGATCAGTCTGTGAATTAGGCCTCGGCTCCCAGGTCCACTTCCAGCTATTGAATTCCTTTTTAGACTTGCAGATCAGTGATACGTCACTATTATTAGAGCTGTGTCTGTAAATGGTATTAAATTTAAATTTATTATTTCCATTGTATGAATCTGCAAAGAAAATAGGTAACATGAATTTCAGCGAATACATCTCAGTTAGTATAAATGTCTGTTTTAAACATGTCTTTGGAAATTAAGCTTTAAAAAAATAAAAAATAAATACTTTTGCACATTGTTAATTACAGTTGTGGCCAGAATTATTGGCACCCCTGGTAAATATGATCAAAGATGCTGTAAAAATAAATCTGCATTGTTTATCCTTTTGATCTTTCATTCACAAAACTGGCTAGGAGCATGACATTATTGTTGCACAGGAGTATAAATATGAGGAAACACAAAGGCCAAATTCCCATAACCCTATAGAAAATGAGTGGGGTGAACTAAAGAGAAGAAGCAGCAACATGGATCTGGGAATCTGAAGGATCTGGAGAGGTTATGTATGGAGGAATGGTCTCTGATCTCTTGTCAGGTGTTCTCCAAACTCACCAGGCATTATAGGAGAAGACTCAGAGCTGTTATCTTGGCAAAAGGAGGTTGCAAAAAGTATTTAAAGCTGCAGTCCGTAGCTTTTTTCGGGTTAAAATTTATCCAAAATACATTTTTGAGAAAATACATAACCAGCCAGTGTTCAAAACTATCTGCTTGCTTTAGCTCGATTCAAAGCGGTAAGCTTGTAATAATGTTTTTAATTCCAGTGGTACTGGTGGATTTCCGCGGGAGATTCGAGCATGTCTTTGCGTCATTACGTCACATCTGTACACATAAAGAAGGAGTCTCGGCTAGTAGGCTATATTGCGAGTGAGGATGTTAGAGGTGGAGATTTATAGCCTTTTCTCACAGCACTTGATATAATTAAACTTATCAATTTGATGGCGGATCCAGAAAGGTTCAAACGACGATCACCAGTGACAACTAGAGATTCACCCGTTGTAAAATGCAAAAGACTTCGTTCGGACTTCGGAGTGGCTACAGAAAAAAAGAGACTGCAACCGGCCCATGCGAAAACAAGGATAGGCTACATATCGAAAGGACATTACCTGTAGTCACGCAATGCTGACGTTGTTAACATTAACAATTTGAGAACAAAGTATAATTTTCTCGGTTTTGCGTGATATGATAAGCGATTGTTGGATTTAATCAGCGCGATTTACTGCAATGTCAGAACCAGAACAAAAGTGGATGTTACTTTTTCCGGTGAAAATCCTTATGTTGGTCATACTTCCAAAAAGAATAATCTGTGATTCTGAATGCCAGTATCCAGCCAGCCTCACACTCTCCTCAAACATTGTGTTCATCCGCGCTGTGTCGTGTCGAAGTACGACTCACGTAAAGTTGATAATTCCGCGAATAACGGCAATTGCAGATTTCGAACAGAGATGGCGACAAAGAGGAAAAACTGCGGACTGCAGCTTTAATAAAATGGGGCCAATAATTATGGCCAACGTGTTTTAGAGAAAAGCATTTATTTCATAATGTGATTTACACCCCACTTTCAATTCTTTTACTTCAATGAAAGGTTAGATTTTTTTGTGAAAGATCAAAAGGATAAACAATGCAGATTTATTTTACAGCCATCTTTTATCATATTTACCATGGGGGTGCCAATAATTCTGGCCACAACTGTATAAGTATTCAATTAACTTACAGTATTCTTAATGTCAAATATTTTAGATCATTATTATTCAGGCATACACCACAGATTGAATATAAAATATACTTACTTGAACTGAGATTAAGCGTGTGAATCCTAACCGTTGCTACTCTTCCATCTTCCATCAATCTACAGTAATATTTGCCCTGATTGTGTTCATCAACGGTGTGTAAGATGATGTAGGCAGAGTTGTTGTACAGTAGAGTGGTGTTGGATGTTTGTTCTCCATCTCTCTCCCACTGCAATGTTGAGGATTCAGACAGGAAAGAGACCTCGCATCGCAAAGACACATCACCACCACGCAGAACTTTGGAAGAGTATTAGAACCGATTGTGAGAAATGTTGTATATCTTTCTTACATTTATAACTACATTTACTGTTACTTTTAAAATATTTTTGCTGTATGGAAAATCAACCAACCTTCCTTTTGGGCAGTTTGAATAGGTGGATATGCTTTGTAGAATGAAAAACAATTACAGTTACATATAAGAAACCATGCAAGACAAAACCAACAAACTTTGCTAGTACATCAGCTGAGGATTTTGCACAAATACAATTTGTGTTCACCAGTGTTTTCAAAACATTTGAACAAAGAGAGGATATATACTGTTTCTGTGTATATTGTTTTGGATTGTCAGGTTGTTGATCACTGACGTTGACACACAGAATGTTTAAGTATCTGCTGTCGTGTAATGTTCAACTCCAGTAGATTTATGTGCCTGTGAGAGTGTTTGAGTGACATTTCTGGACTAACATTTTTCATTTTTAATTAAACCGTTATATACAACTTTAAATAGATATTTAATTTGAATTTGATTAAAATGGAGATTATGAAACCTACAGATTACTGTACTGTATAAATGATCACGTTTAAAATTATTTTAAATAGTTTGAACATTATTAAATCATTCTATAGTTTATCAATTACTAATTAGTGTATGTTGTATAGGATAAAATAAATTAAAACACAGCAAAAGACAGAAGAGTTAAAATATCTTGACAGAATATTTTTCCTTTTGATGATCAATTGGTCAAAGTGAGACTCACCGATAGCATAGAATCGGGAACAAAATCCACACATCAATATAAAGATTTTAAAAGGTTTAAGTGGCATGATGATTCTTTTCAGTGCCTCAGATACAATGATGCACTCTGAAGAGTTTGAAGAAACAACTAGACAGTAAATGTTAATGGGCGGTGCAATATTCAGAAATCTGCCTGTCACAGAAAACAACCAGCACATGAATTTTAAACAAAATGTCCATGCAGAGAGATACTGTACTATCTAGCACTAATTATTTTTGCAGTGTTAAATTACATTTAGATGTTTGAACAAATTTCTAAAAATCTAACTCATAAGAAAGAAATCATATATTTTTTAATCTGTTTGTTCATGGTTTAAACAGCTCTGATAACCCCATTTTAAGTTATCTTGCATTAATAAAATAAAACATGTTTAAAAACGTAAAAAAAAATATTTTTAGTCTTGGTTTGCACGATCAGTAAATTTCCAGTGCAGGAAATGTTTTGCTAAACTGAACTATCATGAGGTTTCTCTCAGGCACATACATATGCGATCTAAAGTGTGATATAAAACTCACCAGCTTTTTTGAGGTCTATTTTTGAAACTTAGTTTCTTTGTAGGGCACTACAGTACAACTCTACAAAATATTTAAAATTACCACTGTCCCTTGTTTGCTGTTTTTTTAAAGGCACTTGTCTTTGTTAAGCTATAAACAATGTATTGTGAAAAGCACTATAAATTGTGCAAATAAATTGTACTGAACTGACATACAACCCCCATGCCTCAAAAACCTTATCAAAACCTGCCATTAAATAGCCATCTTTTTAGGCTTTTCAATGAACAGTAGGCTACAGCAAATTATGAAATTCTATATGGAAACAATTATATCAAACTATAGATTTTGGCAATAAAAATGCATTTAATAAAATGTACAAAATAGAATTGAATAGAACCAGAAATAAATTAAAATAATAATGGAAAAAAACTAATGTGTTAGACAGTTTTTTAACTTTTGTTTCGTGTTCCTGTTCTGAGTGCTTGTCTGAGGTGGTTATAGTTAGACAAGAGGTATAAGAAAACATTGTTTGGGGTCACACTTTAGATTAGGGTCAGATTCTCACTATTAAGTATGACTTATGCATCAATAAACTCCTAATTACTGCTTATTAATAGTTAGTAGGTATAGTTGTTAAGTTTATAGATATTGGGTAGGATTAAGGGATGTAGAATATGGTCATGCAGAATAAAGCAATAATATGTGTATGCTACTAAACAGCCAATATAGTAATATGCATGCTAATTAGCAATGTTAATAGTGTGAATTGGACTCAAATTAGCAAACTTTTTATATGCTTTTGTTCACATAGGGAATGCAATCATTTTACATTTCTTTTGTGAATGTCACAGTTTAAAATGCTTGCAATTAAGTATTTTCTTTCTTTAGTTGAAATACTTTTCCAAAGCTCAAAAAAATCGGTTACGATTTGTTTGAATGTGACAGTTAAATTGTACTTACTCAAATGAGTACAGAGTAATATTAAATAACTATACTAGAGTTATACGGTTAGGATTAGGGTTCCCTTTCAAGGGAACTCAACGCTGCGTATAGCGCTGCGGGAACGCCCCTGCGTGATTGCGTCATGAAGCACTCGTGAAATCAGTCCAATGGCGTGACGGGACGTCCTAGGCGGGTGACGTCATTGACCAGGAACCTATAAAGCACCCCTGGACCGAACAAACACTAGCTTCTGTGTCTTCACAAGCGCTCTATGTGAAATCGTATCTGTCTATTTGATGTGTGTTTGTCTTTCTATATATTATGGAAAAGCAGCAATTTAACCCTCTGGGGACCAGAGTGTTTTTGGGGCCCTTTGGATGTTTTGACATGCTCTGACATTTGTGCTTTTTTCAGTTGCTTATAAACATATTAATGGCACAGGTGAAATTAAACTCTATTTAGCACAAACAGGTCTACCATAATGTGTGAGCAACATGTATGTACATGTTTGTATTTTTGAGAGAATATTGTTTATGCGTGGTTATTGAAAAAACTAAAAAATAAAGTTTTTGAAATAAGGACACAAAAAACATACTAAATATGAGTCCACAAGACTTTTGACTAATGTACGTTGTTGCCTAGAGTTTTTGCTTCAAAATGATCTGAAAATCATCCTTCCTAATCATTCACATAAAACAATAGATTGTTTTAAATTGTGAAAAACATTTTTTTGTTTGCCAAGGCAATATGCGGATGGGCGGAACGGCCCAACCCCTATCATGAATAATTAAGTGGTTCTCAGACAGTGACCCTGCATAATAATGAGCCTTTCATTCAGGGGTGTCACACAAGAAAGAATGTAAGGACAATATATATATATATATATATATATATATATATATATATATATTGTCATTGCATTCTTTCTTGTATATATATATATAGCCTACATGTATATATATATATATATATATATATATATTTTGTCATTGCATTCTTTCTTGTATATATATATAACCTACATGTGTATATATATATATATATATATATATATACACACACACACACACACACAAACACACACATATATATATATATATACAAACAATCAAAATATAAATGAAAGCCAGAAGCACATTTTTAGTCATACCTGGAAACAAATCCTGGTCAAATGCTATATGGGCCATTCTACAGAATTGGTTCAAAGTTACAGTTGGAAACATCTTGAAAAGAAAATAGTCTTTTCCCATAAATGTCTTATAAAGTATTATTTTTTAAAGTAGACCAATACAATAAAAATAAACCAGTCGCATTTCAAAGTCGCTCGCGAAATGACCGCCAGGTGGCGCAAAGGGACATTTATCAAAACGTAAGTGGGGCTAATGTCAATTAACAACAGTAAGGATGAAATTCTACAAGTTATGGTAATTTACAAATAAGCCTACAACAAACATTTATTTTTAAACAAATATTTTTAAATATGCAACATGCACGTTTAAACAACAAACAATACAATCTGAACCAGCGCTCCTGTATTGAGACATGCAGCGCGTTTCAGTTACGATCCTGGTTCCAGTGGCCTTAATACATTCACGGCTTTTTAAAATGTCACAAAGCGTTTTGAGATGGTTTTGAATGAAATATTGAAGTTTATAATTAGGGTATTTTGGCACACCACGCCGAGTGGCTATGCATTATTCTAAAATCTGGCTTTATTCTGGCATGTTGAATTAGAGTTTGACAAACGCGGCGGCGCGTTCATTTGGATTTATTTTTCTCATAACAGCTAAAAGAACTTACTGCGTAATTGTTGGTCATACAGATAAGATATCATCTTTTAAAACTGTAAAAGGTCTACTTTTATTCATGTAGGTAGGCTAAAGTAGGCCTACACTCACACAGGCTAACGACAAAACGTTTTCTCGCTCATGTGAGAAACAAACGTTTGGGCATTTCTCAGTGAGGAAATTAATAGCCGAGCGGTAGAACTTACGGTTCATCATCAAGATGACACGGGTTCAAATCCCGATCAAACATGGTCTACTGCAAATTTTATATTTATTAATGCAGAGAGATTTGTCTAGCTCTAAAACTCTGTTACGCCATACAGTTTTTTGGTTATATTTATAAAATAAAATTACCATGCATTTCCATTTTACACTAGGAACAATAGTATCGAACACAACGACACTGCATCTGTACCAATCGTACGAGGCTACCAATCGTAATTTCAAAAGCAGTTCTGTAAAAAAAGTAATTTTACATATATAGCCTATATATATATATTTTTTTTTTATTAGGCCTATTATTATTATTATTATTTTGATTCCCTACAACCTAGAGTTTTTAAAAACATGGTTTTAAGTAAAGTGTGATTTGCCAGAGGGGACGGGGATTTCCTTCTGGTCTAAACATCCCTGCTTCTGCTGAATTATTTGAATCCCCACACCCCTCCCTCCACAGTAATCAATGCTATAGGCTACTTCACCAATAGACCATATCAAATATAAAATAGAGATATGCAACAAGCACGTTTAAACAACGACAAACAATAAAATCAAAACCAGCGTTTCAGTTGTTCATTAGTTCAAGTGGCCTTAATGCATGCACGGCTTTTCAAAATTTTACAAAGCGTGTTGAGATTATTTTGAATGAAATATTGAAGTTTATAATTAAGTGTTTTGGCAGACCACGCCGAGTGGCCCTATGCATTTTTCTAAAGTCGGGTTTTATTCGAACTTTTGCTAACGACAAAAACAGTTTATCTGTCGTCTCTGTCTCCGGGAACTGCGCGTCACAAAAATGAACCGAAGCCACTTCAGCTCAGTCACTATAAGAAATCGGCTCTGTCTAAAGCCTTTAAATGTCTAAATATTCTGGCTAATAAATGTTATCTGATTATGTAATCCATATGAAAACGAGAGGTACAGAGGATGTACTCAAACATGTAGCCTGTAAGCGCTTCCCAATGAGAAAATGACAAGGGTGAAAATCTCGCTCTAATTAAATGTAGCAGGCTAAATCGCCCTGAATTAAAATGTAAAAACAGATCAAATAATGTATTTGTCGAAATGTTGCGATATTGTTTCATTTAAGTTCATAATTATTCAATACATGTTATTTAATTTAGCAGCATTACCACAAAGCACCGTGGTTCGATATTTATTTGAATAAAAAAATAAAAAATAAAAAACTTAATTCACAAATTGCATGCCTGGTTGAAAGGATCCAAAGATCCCTGTAGACTTTAATATTGAGTTGAACATTTTGTTCATGAAAACAAATTAACATGCGTTTTTTTCAGATTATATTTAGTTTTGCTTGGAAAAAGCTGGCCCAAACCAGTTTTATTTCATCAATTACTGAAATAATGAAATATTTAGTAATAAACTTTTATGATAGAAATATCACTAGGCTACATGTAACTAAATCATTTAATTCCTTCATTATCAACACTGTCTAGAATAGCGATTTAAGTGTGAATTGCGACTTCTCTTTGTGTTAAGTCAGCCTCAGACTCCGATAGCCTGTGGGGGGTTGGAGGGACAGTTCAGTGCTGTATCGAGCGCGCAGGACAATAGGCATAGGTGTTAATGTTCCTCTTTCATATGGAGAGCGAGGGAGACTAAATAAACTTGTTAAAAAGAGATTCAGCGCGAGAGAGGCAAAGAAAAACGCATGTTTTAATTTAATTATGTTGCTTTGGACAATTTTCGTTTTGTAGGCCTACTGTTTTAATTGTTTAATATAGCTGTCATTTCTTTGGCAATACAAATTTAAAATGTCGCAAGAATAAGATTAGCCTAGTGTTTCTTATTTTGCATCGCAAAAGAAATAAACTCTAAACCCGATGCAACCCTGTTTTAAATTAAAAAAACTGTCCCGACACTTTATTTAAACCTTGAAATGTTCGAACTTGGTTTCAAACTTAAGTAATTTTAGTGTTCTTTTACATTACACAATAATTTAGCAGACTAAAGACGAGCTTCTTCATTTTCATTTTCTGATGCAATCGGCTGACAATCTTCCTTCATCAGTTTTTGTCGTTTGTGCAGCGGCTGCGGTTCTACAGGAATGTAGCAAATTTATGTTGTAATAATAATTAAACAAAACTCTTGACTTTAAATAAGTAAACAGTTATAAACAGTTAGCTATTTAAGCATCAAGAAGGTAAAATATAAACGCTGTTGGCCAACATCTACCACTGAGCTATCGTCTGTACGTCTGTAAATGTTTTTATTGCAATGTTTTACTTTTTCATTATTTATTCAATTTCATTTCAGTAGCCTAATTTCAGTATTGTGATTATGAATTATTTTAACTATACGTTTCACTTGTTGAATTCATCTGCTACCAGCTTTCAATCGCTCTGAATCAGTGCGGTGCGGCAGCAGATTACGCATTAGAGAGAATAAACAAACACTTTTCAGAGTCTATGATTGTAGCGCCTCTTAGCGGTAAAAGGTAGCAAATACACCCCACATTTTACCGCCGCGGTGGAACGGCTGATGTGGGCATTGTCATGGCTTGCCTCAACATTTGCGTTTGAATAGCGCGCGTCCTCCGTGGGCGTGTCAGATTAACGCATAATGAAGTGTAATGAGCTGGGGAAAAAAAATCTGACAGCACTCTCTTTTCGTACAGATTACATAAACTGAGAATATTTGTTTTTTATATAAATTACATCATTGAAAAGAAGAGAATTCAAGCTTCATAAAGAAAAATCTCTCGTGCCTGTATGACAAGTATTTGCAGAGTTAGAGTTAATTTTTCGGACGTGTTTCAGAATGGACTGCACTGACAGAGAGAAGGCAAAACTCGCATCATGTTTATTTTTCTTTATTTGACAAAAAGCACAAAACTTTGTTTTTATTGTGAGTATACAGAAAAATAATAGACAATTAACAAGATCGATTGATGTATAACACTTATATGTACGATCAAAATCAACAGAGT
The DNA here is from genome assembly GCF_029890125.1 of Rhinichthys klamathensis goyatoka. Taxonomy (NCBI): domain Eukaryota; kingdom Metazoa; phylum Chordata; class Actinopteri; order Cypriniformes; family Leuciscidae; genus Rhinichthys; species Rhinichthys klamathensis. Next base: position 183,853 of record NW_026607120.1, on the reverse strand, counting down.
ATTTTAAGTCTATTTTTCTGCTATGTGAAAAAAAAACGGCAAAACGCGCGGGCGCGTTTCTGGTCCCCAGAGGGTTAAGCAGTGTGTTACTCCCTGTCCTCGTTTCATCACGGGTGGGGATACACACGAGCTTTGTGTGATGTGTTTGGGATTGGAACATGCCCAGTCAGCTCTCGAGGGAGTTGGCTGTGAGCATTGTGAGAAACTGACAATGAAAACTCTCCGGTCCCGCCGAGCACTCTTCGAGGAGGGTGCTTCGGCTCGCGTTCCCCAGGGCTCGGGTCCCGCTGCTGCTGAGGCACGGCGAAGACGCTCGTCCTGGGGTTCGCAAATGGATTTAACGGCGGGGTTAGAGACGGGTGATCCCCTATCTCTTCCCTTAACCGTTGAATCCGACGCTTCAGTTCACGAGTCAGAAGCACGCGCTGCGGTTTCTTCTGCTCGCGCTGAAGCGCAAGTGCAGCAGCACTCCAGTTCCGAGGAACTGGATGTTGTGAGCTTGGGAGATGAGGATTTTGCATCACACACAGTCACACACACACAAGAGGAGCTTTTGGAGGTTGTCACTCGTGCTGTTGCTAGATTAAATATTGACTGGCCAGCCGGTGAACAGGAGTCATGTCGATCAAAGAGTAAATTAGATGAACGATTTTTGCCATCTAGATCGCAACCTCCAAAGCGGGGCTTACCGTTCTTTCCTGATCTCCATACTGAGGTATCGAGGTCATGGATTAGACCGGCATCATTCAGAGTTTTTAACCCAGCGACATCTGAATATTCGAATATAGTAGGGTTAAAGAAACATGGTTATGCGGCGATGCCTCAGGTGGAAGAGACGCTTGCGAGCTATCTCTCCCCCGAGTCTGCATCGTCGCTGAAAGCCCCGCAGCTGCCCACTAAACCAGTAAGAACAACATCGGTTTTAGTGGGTAGGGCATATTCGGCAGCAGGTCAGGCGGCTGCCAGTTTACATACTATGGCGGTCCTACAGGCATATCAGGCTGACTTGTTAAAAGACATAGATGATGAATGTGAGGAAGTGGGGAGAGATACAATAGCGGAGGTCAGGAAGGCAGCTGATCTATCTCTTCGGGCCACCAGGGAAGCGGCAAAATCTATCGGCCGCTCTATGGCAGCTCTGGTGGCCACGGAGAGGCATCTCTGGCTAAATCTCTCTGACATTAAAGAGAGGGATAAAAGATTTTTGTTAGATGCTCCTGTCTCCTCTACTGGTCTTTTTGGCGATTCAGTAAATTCGGTCGTCGAAAGATTTCAAGAAGCGAAAAAGCAGGCAGCTGCATTTCAAAAGTTTCTTCCCCGTAAGGTCTATGTCTCTGGGGCTGCTGGGCGGGAGCAGCCCCAGCCGAGTATGTCCTCCTCTCATAGAGCCCAGCAAAAGGTGAGCGTGGCTGTCCGTGCCCCCCCACAGAGAGACTGGGGGTCGGGACAGCGCGCTCAGCCAAGGTCTTCCCGAGGTAGAGCAGATCTGAGGACTGTGATTATCTCCAGGAAGGCCTCGGCGAAGAAGTCCTGACGCCAAAGGCGCCAGGATTCTGATGGTAGCCCCCTCCGAGGGGAATCGGTGTGTCGAGGCACCCGCTTCCTCTCGGTGCCATCAGGGGGCCGTGCTGCCAACCCTGCCACCTCTGGTGTTTCAGGACGCAGCGGTCCCCAGCGAGTTCTTATCTCCATGTCCGCCCGGAAACGTAGCGGCGTGGGGAAGCTCGCACCCTCCGAGGAGAGTTCGAAGTGGGTCAGTTCGGTTGCTTCCTGCCGGTGCGCCGTCTCAGGTCACCGAGCTGGCCGCTCAAATAACACCAGAGACCAGCCTCGAGAGGCTGGTTCCCTTAGTAGAGTATCTGGCAGCGTGGAAACTTCTGCCAAATGTCTCAGATTGGGTCCTGCATACAGTAAAAAAAGGGTACAGAATTCAGTTCGGGTCATGCCCGCCCAGGTTCAACGGGGTAGTACACACGGTAGTAAACTCCGAGCAGGCTTTGGTGATGGAAGGAGAAGTACGGACACTTCTGCAAAAAGAAGCTATAGAAAGGGTTCCTCCCCACAGCAGAGAGTCAGGGTTTTACAGCCCATACTTCATAGTTCCAAAGAAGGGTGGGGGGCTGCGGCCCATCTTAGATCTGCGTCGACTAAATCGAGCAGTCAAGAAGTTAAAATTCAAAATGCTCACGTTGAAACAGATTGTGTGTCAGATCAGGTCCGAGGACTGGTGTGTCACAATAGACCTAAAAGATGCATATTTTCACATCTCCATCCTTCCGCAACACAGGAAGTTCCTCAGGTTCGCTTTCGGGGGCGAAGCGTACCAGTATCGGGTTCTTCCGTTTGGCCTAGCACTGTCACCCCGCACGTTCACAAAGTGCGTGGATGCAGCTCTGGCTCCTTTGAGACTCCAGGGCATCCGCGTGCTGAACTATATAGACGACTGGCTCATTCTGGCACAGTCAGAACATCAGGCGGTCCAGCATCGAGATGCTGTGCTAGCTCATATGAAGAAGTTGGGGTTAAGGCTAAATGTAAAGAAAAGCGTGTTAGTTCCACAACAGAACACCACTTTTCTGGGCGTAATATGGGACACAAAGACCATGAGAGCATGTTTGGCGCCCGCCAGGATAAAATCGATCCTGGAAGCCGTGCGCAGGATAAGACTAGGCCAGTCACTCACTGTAGTACAGTTTCAAAGAATTTTGGGTTTGATGGCAGCAGCGTCCAACGTGATTCCTTTTGGCCTGCTGTACATGAGACCCTTACAGTGGTGGCTCAGGACCAGGGGGTTCTCCCCGAGGGGAAATCCTTTTCGCATGATCAAGGTCACGCGGCGATGCCTACGTGCCTTAGTTATGTGGAAAGATCCTTGGTTCTTGTCCCAGGGTCCGGTGCTGGGAGCTCCCTGTCGTCGCTTAACGCTAACGACGGATGCTTCCCTCATCGGTTGGGGGGCGACCATGAGTGGTCACTCAGCTCGGGGTCTGTGGAGCGACCATCATCTTTCCTGGCACATAAACCAGTTGGAGATGATGGCCGTGTTTCTGGCACTCAGACACTTTCTCCCAGACCTCAGGGGCCACCATGTGTTGGTTCGCACGGACAACACAGCGGTGGTCTCCTACATAAATCGTCAGGGGGGTTTGCGATCTCGCCGACTTTGGAAATTGGCACATCGAGTTCTGGTTTGGGCCCAGGGGAAGTTGCTATCAGTTCGAGCACTGTATATTCCGGGTTACATGAACAAGACGGCAGACTCTCTGTCGAGGCAGGGAGTGGTGCCGGGGGAATGGAGACTCCACCCCGAGGTGGTGGAGCTCCTTTGGAGTCGATTCGGGCAAGCTCAGGTGGATCTGTTTGCGTCTCGAGAGACAACGCACTGTCCCCTATATTATTCCCTAACGCATCCAGCCCCTTTGGGGTTGGATGCCATGGTACAGACGTGGCCGAGGTTACGTCTGTATGCCTTTCCCCCCCTGGCATTACTACCAGGAGTTCTGGAGAGAGTACGCCGGGACGGGGTTCGGCTCTTATTGATAGCCCCGTTCTGGCCGGGCCGAGTGTGGCTCTCAGACATTGTGTCTCTCCTCGAAGGTCCTCCATGGGAAATTCCGGTCAGGAGGGACCTTCTCTCCCAGGCGGCAGGGTCGGTGTTACACCCGCGTCCGGAGCTATGGAAACTGTGGGCCTGGCCTCTGAGGGGGATCAGCTCATAGACTCAGGTCTTTCTACTGAGGTAGTGGAGACCATGTTACACTCTAGAGCTCCTTCCACGAGGAGGCTCTATGCCCTAAAATGGAGAGTTTTTGTTGCCTGGTGTACAGGCCAGTCTGTGAATCCAGTTGACTGCCCAGTTGGTTCAGTACTAGATTTTCTCCAAGAAAAGTTTTCTTCGGGGTTGTCTCCCTCCACCTTGAAAGTATACGTGTCAGCTATATCCGTCTATCACGTTCCTATAGAGGGTGCGTCAGTGGGAAGACACCCGTGGGTAACTCGCTTCCTCCGTGGTACTTTGAGGTTAAGGCCTGCGGCACGCTCGAGGTTGCCGACTTGGGATTTGGCCATTGTATTGGAAGGTCTAGCCCTGGCCCCCTTTGAGCCCATTGAAGAGGTTCCAGAGAAGTTTCTCACATTAAAAACTTTGTTTCTTCTTTCTATCTCTTCTCTTAAAAGAATCGGGGATTTACAAGCATTGTCAGTTGCTCCCTCGTGTCTTGAGTTTGCGCCTGGTATGGTGAAAGCGTTCCTGTTTCCGAAGGAAGGTTATGTGCCGAAGGTCCCCACTAATGTGGCGGGTCCAATAATGTTGCAGGCCTTTTCTCCGCCTCCGTTCCAAGACCAGGACCAGGAGAAATTGAACTTACTTTGCCCAGTTAGGGCTTTAGATGCATATGTCCACAGAGCTGCCCTGTGGCGCAAATCTGATCAACTGTTTGTGTGTTTTGGGTCCCCGAGTAAAGGGAAGCCTGCATCCAAGCAGACTTTGAGTAAGTGGATAGTTGAGGCTATATCACTTGCATATGAGTCGGCCGGTCATCCATCACCACTAAAGATCCGAGCCCACTCAACTAGGAGTATGGCTGCTTCTATGGCCCTATTGTCAGGGGTTTCACTTCAGGAGGTATGTGATGCGGCAGGGTGGTCCTCTCCGCACACCTTTGTCAAATTTTATAACCTGGATGTGGCTTCTACTCCGGGTTCTCGGGTGTTTCTAGTATAATGTGCACGACGATTTCACATATACAGGCACTTGAGGATTATGGCGACGTGGGTATTCAGTTCCCGCAGCGCTATACGCAGCGTTGAGTTCCCTTGAAAGGGAACGTCTCAGGTTACGTATGTAACCATGGTTCCCTGAGAGGGAACGAGACGCTGCGTCGCTTTGCCATACTCCCAGCATGCCTGTGACCAACTTGTTCGACCTATCAGAAGCTAGTGTTTGTTCGGTCCAGGGGTGCTTTATAGGTTCCTGGTCAATGACGTCACCCGCCTAGGACGTCCCGTCACGCCATTGGACTGATTTCACGAGTGCTTCATGACGCAATCACGCAGGGGCGTTCCCGCAGCGCTATACGCAGCGTCTCGTTCCCTCTCAGGGAACCATGGTTACATACGTAACCTGAGACGTTTGGTTTAGGGTTAGTTACTTTAATTAATTATGCATAATTTACTGTAATGTATAGTAACGTGTAATACGTCACCTTCAAATAAAGTGTTACCAAAACATCTTCACTTTTTCCATTCCAGGAAATACGTTGCTTTAGCAGAGTTGTGTGTCATGAAACCACATGAAGGTTTCTTTCTGGTATACAAACATATTGATTCAAATCTGATTATACTCAGATGATGTTCGTGGTATTTGTTTTTTCCTATGAAAATAAACCCAACGACCCTTTACTTACAGATAGAGCACACTCACAATCTCACTTGAGCAGAACAAGATTTATTACTCTCAATTCATTCCTATTATACCACATGACTAGCTTGTTATTATTAAAATTCATTTGATGTCTTCAATTCCATTCAATGATGATAATTAAAAAAAAGAAATACAAGTTTCTGTACATGAATTTCCAGTGTGAAGGCTCATTGTGCTGTACTAGCTGAATAGATGACTGTAGTAAAGTCCAACATATCCTGTAGATATTGAGATATACAAGCTTAAAGAGTGTACTTTTACTGTAAATCACAAACAAATATAACACATGTATCATTAGTCAATCAAAATGACATTCTAAATGTTTATGAAAGCACATGTTTTCAGCTGACCTCTGAACTTGCATTATTGGTTTTAATCCTGCTGTCATCTCCTGGAAAATAGTCACAGATTTAGCATAGATTTGTCATTGTAAAGAACACACAGAGGTTAATGTGCAATATTAATGTGCAGATAAGCTAATATCTCTTTAAGACAAGCCAATTGATTTAGCAGCCATTTTATTAACTATTTTCTATGTATGCAAAAAAGGTACAGTATACAAGTACAGCTCCTATCTACTTGATAGGAGATAGGAGACATGAGCTCCTATCTAATGGAGACAGAGCAAAACCTGATGAAAACTGTGTCTGTCAGGCTTATTCAGCTAATAAGCATCCCTATAAACAAAAACAATAGTAAATCTCTCTCTGCCACATTGAGAGTAACATTTTGCCCCTCTATTTTTTTTCTATGGAGCATCTTCTCCTCCTCACACGGTCTCTGAGAACTAGAAGTCCCAGCAGCAGAGTCAGCACAGTGCCAGTGACAGCACACACCACGATGATCACGATCTGTAGATGACTTTCCTGTGTCATGATATCTTCTGCAGAAACATGTGGAGTCAGATAATACACCAACACTGCTCAGCGTCATGACTACACTATTCACTATTTGTATACTAGTACGCTTAAAATATACCATATAATTCTGAGTTAAGGGTGAAAAAATACGGTAAAGTTATGGTTAAAAGATATTACTTTGGTTGGTTACAGTTGGAGTTCCTGATGATGAGGAAAGACTGATTGTTATAGGAGCCAGAGCTCTGAGTGTATCCTCAGTAAAAACTGCACACTGCCAGTGCAGCGGGTCTGTTTCATTGCTGGACAGATTCACTGTGAGTTGTAACTTGTTGTTTTTCTCAGTCATAATTTGCTGTTTTCCCAGCACTCCTCTGTTCCCCTCCATCCTGAGCCAGACCAGCATCACTGAATCAGGTGACTAGAAGCATGACATTCTTGTTTCACAGGAGTATAAATATGAGGAAACACAAAGGCCAAATTCCCATAACCCTATAGAAATGAGTGGGATGAACTAAAGAGAAGAAGCAGCAACATGGATCTGGGAATCTGAAGGATCTGGAGAGGTTCTGTATGGAGGAATGGTCTCTGATCTCTTGTCAGGTGTTCTCCAAACTCACCAGGCATTATAGGAGAAGACTCAGAGCTGTTATCTTGGCAAAAGGAGGTTGCAAAAAGTATTTAATAAAATGGGGCCAATAATTATTATGGCCAACGTATTTTAGAGAAAAGCATTTATTTCATAACATGAAATACACCCCAGTTTCAATTGTTTTACTTCAATGAAAGGTTAGATTTTTTTGTGAAAGATCAAAAGGATAAACAATGTAGATTTATTTTACAGCCATCTTTGATCATATTCACCAGGGGTGCCAATAATTCTGGCCACAACTGTATAAGTATTCAATATTCAACTTACAGTATTCTTAATGTCAAATATTTTAGATCATTATTATTCAGGCATACACCACAGATTTAATATAAAATATACTTACTTGAACTGAGATTAAGCGTGTGAATCCTAACCGTTGCTACTCTTCCATCTTCCATCAATCTACAGTAATATTTGCCCTGATTGTGTTCATCAACGGTGTGTAAGATGATGTAGGCAGAGTTGTTGTACAGTAGAGTGGTGTTGGATGTTTGTTCTCCATCTCTCTCCCACTGCAATGTTGAGGATTCAGACAGGAAAGAGACCTCGCATCGCAAAGACACATCAACGCCACGCAGAACTTTGGAAGAGTATTAGAACCGATTGTGAGAAATGTTGTATATCTTTCTTACATTTATAACTACATTTACTGTTACTTTTAAAATATTTTTGCTATCTACTAACCTTCCTTTTGGGCAGTTTGAATTGGTGGATATTCTGAGTAGAATGAAAATTACTATTACAACAATTACTTATAATAAACCTTGCAAGACAAAACCCACATACTATACATCATCTGAGGACTTTCCATAAATAGAATATGTGTTCTCACCAGTGTTTTCAAAACATTTGAACAAAGATAGGTGTATAGCTACTGTATGCTTTATAAATATATATATTTTTTTGGATTGTCAGGTTGTTGATCACTGACGTTGACACACAGCATGTTTAGCCCTTAATCAGTGTTCAAAAAGGATAACGATTTTAGTGTTTGGGGTCTGATAGCATGCTTGTTCCATGTTGCATTTGTGAAATTTTTCAGATTTATGCCAGTTTAGTTGATTTTAGATTTTTTGCCAATTTCTATAAAAATGCTCTCTGTTGCAGTCACATTCATGTGTGTGTTTGTGTTTGTTTGCGTGTGTATGAGATAGAAAGTTCGTTCCACTTTGTCTTTATGCTCTAGGACCAGTTATTCAGATTTATAATGGATTTACTTTTATTTTTTTTGACAAACAAAATGAAAAAAGGCCATTTTTGTTATTTTCCCATTCATTTTCAATGTGGGGTCATTTTGACCCCAAACACCTTAAATGGTAAAAAAAAAAAAAATGTACACACCTTTAGAACAACCAAATTAAAAGTCCAGTGGGGTCCCCTGGTACCCAAAACACTGATTAAGGGTTAAGTATCTTAATGCTGTCATGTGATGTTCAACTCCAGTAGATTTATGTGCCTGTGAGAGTGTTTGAGTGACATTTCTGGACTAATATTGTTCTTATCTTTTACTTTAGTTCATTTATTTTGAATTAAACCGTTATCTTTAAAGATATTTAATTCGAATTTTATTAATGGAGATTATGAAACCTACAGATTACTGTACTGTATTAGTGTTAATGTTTTAAATAATTTGAACATTATTAAATCATTCCATAATTTATCAATTTCTAATTAGTGTATGTTGTGTAGATTAAAAAGAACACAGCAAAAGAGAGAAGAGTTTAAATATTTTGACATGATATTTTGATGATCAATTGGTTAAAGTGAGACTCACCGATAGCATAGAATCGGGAACAAAATCCAAACATCAATATTAAGATTTTAAAAGGTTTAAGTGGCATGATTCTTCTTTTCAGTGCCTCGGATACAACTATGCACTCTGAAGAGTTTGAAGAAACAACTAGACAGTAAATGTTAATGGGCGGTGCAATATTCCAAAATCTGCCTGTCACAGAAAACAACATGAATTTTAAACAAAATGTTTATGCAGAGAGATACTGTACTATCTAGCACTATTCTTTTTTTTTTTATGAACAAATGTCCTAAAAATCTAACTCATGAGAAAGAAATCATGTTTTTTTTTTTTTTAAAGATCTTCTGTTTGTACATGGTTTAAACAGCTCTAATAAACCCATTTTAGGTTATCTTGAATCAATAGATTAAGGCATGTTTAGAAACCCAAATATTATTTTTAGATTAGTCTGGTTTGCACGATTAGCTAATTTTCAGTTCAGGAAATGGTTTGCGAAACTGAACTAACTTGAGTTTCCTTTTGAGTGAAACTTGATGCTGCGGCAGCCACCAACATGAGACATTTTTAGCTCCCAGATCTGAGAGTGTTAATGCTGACAGACACTATATCAGTTGTCTTCTACTTAAATCACCAGGTTTGCGCTCCCTGTTCAGGCTGATGATGCTGTTGTTATACTCTGGGCTCAAGGCAGACTGCTATCACTTAGAGAAGTTTATACTCCAGGGCATTTGAATGTGGGAGAAGACAATCTGTCGAGGCAGGTGCTGAGGCCCAGGGATTGGAGACTGCACCTGGAGGTTCAGCGGAGAGGAAGTGGATCTGTTCACCACAGAGGAGTCGACCCACTGTTTTCTTTCATACCTCCAGCTACACTAGGACTGGATTCCATGGTACAAACGTGGCCGAGGCTACATTTGTACGCCTTTTCCTCAATCCCTTAGCTCCCGGGAGTTCTGGCCAGAGTCGGGCAAAATGGAGTTCCCTTAGTTGCTAGTTGCTCCTTTTTGGCCAGTTCCAGTGTGGTTCTCGGACCTAGTATCTTTCCTGAAAGTCTCTCTTTGGGAGATTCCGACCACACTCTAAAAATAATGTGTTGGCTAAAAAACAACAACAACAACAACAACAGTTTGCATCAGTTTTATTTTTTATTTTTAGTATGACAACTTCTAATGAAATTATGTTCAACCAACAAACAACATTGAATTAGAGGAACTTAATAATGTGTAGCATGAACATAATTTGTTTTAAGTTGATTACTTGATTAAGTTGTTTCAACTACTGGAACACCTTAATCGTATCTATTTTATTTAAAATACACAGCTATCATAGGCAGCACATGACAAATGTAACTGATTTAGCATGCAAATTGAATGAACAAGTAAGATGTTACTTATAACTGCATTAGCACATTCATTGCTTGTAGTGTAAAACGTGTTTACCTTCATGCACATTATACACTTCATCAAAACACAAAAACTTCAGAAACTCTTTTAAATGTCAAACATAACAGCAATAAACACTAACATGTCTTCCCCTTCACTAAAAACAAATAAAATAACACTTAAAAACATTTATTCTCCTTATCCAATCCTATGCAAAGCATGAACTAGAAATCCACTATCTAATTTCCAAAGTTATTAAGACAATTGCATTGATACAACTTCATTTTGAACAAAAAGAATTTAACGCAGAAATCGGTGTTTAAATTACACACAATATTAAGTAAATGTAATTGTATGAGCCATATTCATTTTGTACTATTTTATGTCATTTTGTCCTGTCAGTCAGTCAGTCAGTCATATTTATTTATAGAGCACATTTAAAAACAACAGCTGTTGGCCAAAGTGCTGTACAAGTGTAAACAGGTATCCATAAAAACAGAAAACAACAGATAAACAATGCACAAAACAATACAATACCACTACAGCGCTTGTGACCATAAGCAGCAGTAAATAAGTGGGTTTTAAGCAACGATTTAAAATCAATGTATGTAGGAGCAGTCTTTATATAAGATGGCAGATTGTTCCAAAGCTGTGGAGCGGCCACTGAAAAGGCACGATCTCCTTTTAATTTTAGACGTGTCCTCGGAACAGTCAGCTGTAGACTACTGGTAGACCTGAGATTTCTAAAAACATTATGGTGGGCTAAAAGGAGATCAGAGATGTATGAAGGACCCAGTCCATGCAATCCCTTATAAACAAACAACAGTGTTTTGAACTCAATACGATGTTTAACTGGAAGCCAATGGAGAGAGAACAATACTGGCGAAATATGTTCTCTTTTCCTTGTTCCTCTTAGCAATCTAGCAGCAGCATTTTGGACCAGTTGAAGACGTGACAGAAGGGACTGTGAGACACCCAAATATAGTACATTGCAGTAGTCTAATCTCGATGAAATAAAAGCATGTATCACAGACTCCATGTCTCTGGGTGATAAAAATGCCTTAATTTTCGCAATATTCTTTAACTGATAAAAGCAACTTCTGACCACACCATTGATCTGTTTATCAAAAGTCAAAGCAGAGTCAAAAATCACACCCAGATTTCGAACATGTGTATGGATATTGCCAGATAAAGGTCCCAATTTACTGGCGACAACCTCTGTAAACTTTGATGAGCCAAAAATCAAGACTTCCGTCTTGGAATCATTTAACTGAAGGAAGTTGGCAGACATCCACTGTTTAATGTCCCTCAAACAATCAAACAAACACTGCAAGCTAGAATCATCCTTTGGATGTAAAGGAACATAACACTGAGTATCATCTGCGTAGCAGTGGTATGATACATTATACTTGGTAAAAATAGTATACAGCGGAAGCATGTATAAGGAAAATAAAACAGGACCCAGGATCGAGCCCTGCGGAACCCCATATGAAACTGGTGCACGAGGTGGTAAATAATTGCCCGTCTCTACTGAGAAGGTTCGATCCTTTAAATATGAAGCAAACCAATTCAAAACACAAACTTGGATTCCAATTTGCTGTAAACGAATTAAAAGAATACCATGATCGAGAGTGTCAAATGCCACGCTAAGATCCAGCAGAATTAAAACAGCACATTTACCAGAGTCGACAATCAGAAATAAGTCATTTAAAACTTTAAGCAGTACAGACTCTGTACTGTGTTGTGATCTGAAACCAGACTGATATTTATCCAAAACACCATTTTCCTGTAAGTAGGAAGAAAGCTGATTAAACACAACCTTCTCCAAAACTTTTGAAAAAAATGTTAATTTAGAGATGGGGCGATAGTTATTCAAAGCTGTTGGATCCAAGTTTGGTTTTTTGAGCAGCGGCTGCACAATGGCATGTTTAAAATAAGATGGAACTATCCCACTGACTAAACTACTATTGATTATTGACAATAGGCTAGGACTAATAGAATCAAGTATATCTGATATAAGACGAGAATAAACAACATCCAGTGAGCAAAAGGTTAACTCCATTTGTCGAAAAATGTGTTGCAAATGACTATGAGACACTGGAGAAAACTCTGATAAATTTGTTAAAATCTGTGACGATGTAGACTGAGGTAGGTCCAAAGAAGAGTCCGAAAAGCATGATCTTATAACATCAATTTTTTGGCAGAAGAACTTAAGGAAGTTTTCACAGGCCGTAGGAGAGGGATCAGGATATAAATTAGAAATCGGATTCAGCACATTATTTATAGAATTAAATCGTATTTTTGGGCTGTGTGCATTTTTAGCGATGAGCTCTGAAAAGTATTTTGCTTTTGCAAACTTAACAACTTTTTGATATTGAATCATACAGTCTCTTACGCATTCATAAGATATTTGTAGTTTGTCCCTCTTCCACTTCCTTTCTGCTTTTCTCCATTTCTGTCTAATAACCCTATAGCATCATTAAACCAAGGGTGAGCACAACTTCTAGTTCTCTTCAATTTAAACGGGGCAACAACGTCCAGTGTGTTTGAACATAACATATTGAACATATTCACTAACTCATCTGGCTTTGCTCCAAGACAGTTTGACTCAATTTCATGAGTTTTTGGGGAACTTATAAAGGCATCCAGGAATTTTTCAGATGTAGATGAGTTAAAAGAACGAGCAAACTGGGCTACCGGCACATAAGGTGGTTCCAGACTAGGAACATCTATATTAAAAGAAATAATCTTATGATCAGACAGGAAAAATTCTTTGATAACTACGTTGCTGACTGAAAAGCCATATGATAAGATCAAATCAAGTGTGTGCCCTTGTTTATGAGTAGGACCAAGAACAGACTGTGTAAGATTAAAAGTGTCAATAGTTTGCAAGAATTCTTTAACCATAGGTTTGGAAGGACAACAAACATGTATATTAAAATCGCCCAGTATCAAAATCCTATCTGCATTTGGCACAACAGAAGATAAAAAAATCGGAAAATTCACTTATAAAATCCTTATTATACTTTCGGGGTCTGTAAACTAATACATAAAATTGAATTACAGCCATCCTTCTTAAATAGCTGTGCCTCAAAACTGGAAAACAGTTCTGTGGCAGATAGACAGCATTTGAATTTCTCTCTATAAATAGTAGCTAGGCCCCCACCACGACCGGCTGACCGTATTGTATTAAAAAATGTAAAGTCTTTAGGACAAACTTCAGTGAGTGGACCAAGTTCACCGGCATTTAGCCACGTCTCAGTCATAAATAAAAAGTCAAGCCCAAGAGATAGAATATGTTCATTAATTGTGAATGTCTTGTTTGAGATCGATCTTACATTTAGTAACGCCATCTTCACTTCATTGCAGTCTGTTTCCTGATGTGTGGTTTGATGGTAGCGTGCTTTAAAATTGTGTTGATGCTGCAGCAACCAGGAATATTCCAATGAACGAAGGTTGCAGAGATTTGCTCCTCTTCTGCAAACGCGTAATCTAGATGACCTCCTTGACGATGGCACTGATCGTAGTTGATCTGGGTAGGCAAAGTCGGGACAGTGCTTAAAGGGTCATGAAACCCTAAACCAAATTTTCTGAGATTTTAACAGAGGTATGTGTGTTGAACAACATTGAAGACAATGTTAGCATCTGTTAGATTTAATAGTAGGGCGAAAATGGTTAAATTTTAGTTTTTTCCAGCTATTTTCGTCTTCCGGGTTTAAAATCTTCATCGCAGGCTGTGACGTGGCAGTGCACAGTGTAGTGCGTTGATGACTCATCGGTCTCTCATAATTATTAATGAGACTGAGTTTTTATATCCTATGAGAAGACACGGTCTCTTAATTATTCATGACACCACGTGGATCTTTCCACAGACATGTCAAACTGTGATATCGCTTAGTAAAGGAGAGAGACCATCATGGGACGCAAGTGCCGCAAACATTTTACCCGAGAGAGCTTCGAGAATTGGAGAATGGTGGACTTCGGCCTTGTCGATGACCAATGCAAGTTACGTCTTGTGAGTAATGCGGTACCAAGTCCTGAGGACTTTTCTATCCCTTCAGAGTGTGTCTAAAATGTAACCCTGGTCATTTTACTTGCCTTTTGTTAAATAAGCGGTCGTTATGAACATTTTAGATATTTCGATAATATATCAATTGTATGCTTAATGCGGGAGACTTGTGAATGTGTAGTGTTGACGTGCGGGCAGGGCGACACCGTGTTGTGTGTGTGTGTACGTGCAGGCAGGCGAGCCTGCGAAATGATTCGGGGTTTAGAGAGAGAAGCGGTAGGATGTGTGTTTGGACGAACGACTGAAAACTCTGAGATTATTGTTCATTATTGATCGTACATTGTACAGAGGTCAAAATTATTGTACAAATACGATAATTATCGTACATCTGGCAACACTGCTGGCTGATGACAGTTCCCCCTCTCCCCTGCCGTGCCACACCCACTCCCTCCCTTCTTCTCAAAGCCATCCACGCCCATTTAAGTTGCATTTTTCAAAAAGATTATGAGCTAGACTTGAGCTGATAGAGGGGGGTTTCATGACCCTTTAAAAGAATACAAAATCCGGCCATGGTCACAGCTGGAAGCCAGACCCACAAGATCCGTGTGAATCGGGCCTGCACGCATGAGGCGCGGAGGTGCCTCCTCACGCGTACCAACACACCGCCACGTGTTCCCCGTCGTCTATACCGTTTCTTCCTCTGGTGGTGTTCGCAGAGCGGTAATCGACATATTTCAGATGGCAAGAAGGTTGAAAAAGGTGGATCAGGAATCTTATACCCCCCGTAATTCGGGTCTGAGAAAATTTCAACAGTCCTTTGTATATTGAGAAGGAACGAACGATCATAAACAAGCGCTGTGGTCATTTTTTGTGCAGACAAACACACAAACAAGACGAATAAACTCAATAAAGAGGACATAGACAACAGATGACGGCTTGCCGACCACACTGGCGCCATCTTGGAATCACTTGCAATGGCGCACATTTGCAAATACTGATGTTCCGGTGCCACTAGGGGGCTGTATGTGCTTTGTGGCTCAGCTGATCTCGGCTCAGCCCGGGTAGGTCATTTAACTTGGAGGAAACCCAGACCCAGGTGTTGCTGATTTGAGAAGCAAACAGTTTTCGACTGTGCCTAGTGTCTTGCCTTTGTCGTGAGCAATAGGGTTTGTTGTTTTGGTTACATTTATTATGAGTTAAGATTATTACTAAGATGTATTATATATGGAGGAAAAATAAACTTGCTAGATAATAGTAACATTACTGAACTCTCCGTTTGATTTGTGTGAGGCAAAACGGGCACACGTCTAAACTTAATCCGCTGTATTAGCAACCAGTACTAGACTTCGTTTAGGACTTAGTCAGTAATTTAGGCCGAAAACTGCTTCAATTTGGATAATCGTTCATCGTGAGGATGCGGACCTGTTATATTGTGGATTTAACGGTGTTCGTTTGGAAACCACGGATGGGAGGTGGGCAAATGTTTGGAGTTGCCGATTGCTGAAAGGAGCTGCACCGGAGCGAGCTAAAGGGTCAACGGAATACCAGCATCATCACATCGGGACACCATTCATCAAGCCGGCCAACGCTCTATTGGGGTACGTGGTGATCAGCGCTGATATTATGAATGGCCATGGTAATTTGTGTGCACACATTCACGTAAAACCAATGTATTGGTAGCAACTCGCAACCGTCTAAAATAACTTTGTGCATCTAGATTGTTGCACAACACAAAGCTATTTTGCGGGCTTATTGATTAATAAGCCAATTCGCTTTGTGTGGTCATTATGGCCGAAAAGGAAAAAGGCCAGCTTGGCCTTGAGACTGAACTTTGTGTGGGTGTAGGGGTAAAATCTGTAACTGAAAAACGTGTGGTTAAATTAACACCCAAAGGTTTGTTGGAAAAATAAGCACTTTAGAAAAGGAAAGAAAGTCTAAATTTAGTAAACTGTCGAACGCAAAAAAATCTAGTGATAAAGAGCATGTAAGTGAGGTTGAAAATTAATTTAACACGTTCAATAAGTTGTGTGACGAAATACAGGATGTACATACATCTTTATTGGGTTTATTGCCTGCTGATGAAGCAAACAAACATGAAATATGGTACCAAGCTAAAATGTTGAGTTTTAATTAGTTTTTTGTGGGCACAAATCAATGGTTGTATGACACTAAAGCTTGTTCAGTTACTAAAGTGGATGATGATCATGATGATTTGCTGGTTAAAATTGAAACTCAAACTGTTGATGTCAATGCTGAAAATAGAAATGAGATTGATGCCAGCAATGGAAGAAGAACTGCTGGTGGAAAGGATGAGGAAGAGGAGGATCAGATTCAACCTCAAGACACCATTTCAAACGTGCAGTCAAAGCACCGTGGCTCAAGTAGCGGATCGTCCAGTAGCAGATCCTCCATTTCTTCAGCCAGACGCAGGGCGAGGGCGGAACAGGCCGCCGCGCTCTTGGCTCGAGCTGCTGCTTTAAAGGACAAGCATGCATTGGAGGAGCAGGAGCTCATCTTGAGGAGAAAGGAGCAGCTTGAGCTGACATTGAGATAGCTGCCACTTCTGCTAAGCTAGCAGTGCTACAGGTCGGTAGTAGCGTCCATTCAGGGTAATCTGATGGAATGGCTTCCTATATCAGGAAAGGGGCTAGATCTAAGCTCCCGCCCACCTCTCTCAATCCACAGGCATCAGTATTTGTGCCTCTGCCCTCACAGCGACATGCATCTCTACCACTACAAAGCAATGCTTCACCATTAGCCAAGCCATCTATCTTGCCAAAGCCAACTATTATTCAAAGCTTTCAACCCACTCTAGGCCAACAAGTGTTTCAACCCCTGCAAGGCCAACATCAGACAGCAGGTCTATACAATTTGCTGCAACAAGAGAATGGCATAACAGCTCTTCTTGTTAAAATGCAAACTTTACAACTGCTGCCGCACCGAGAAATTCCAATTTATGATGGAGATCCTCTAAGGTTCAACACGTGTTTGAACACTGCGTGGAGGCAAAGACCAGCTGTAAAGGAGACTGTTTGTACTATCTTGAGCAATTTACTAGGGGGCAGCCAAGGGATATTGTGCGGCGCTGCCTTCATATGACTGCAGATAAAGGATCTGCAGTTGTTGCTAAAAAATTTCTCAAGGAGCACTTTGGAAATGAGTTTAAGATAACAGAAGCCTACATGGAAAAGGTCACAGGATGGCCAAGTATCAAAGCTGAGGACCCCAAAGCGCTCAAAGCTTATGGACTCTTCCTCTGTGAGTGTTCCGACGCTATTGTAGGGACTGGGCGAGGGTGAATCTGAATAACTAAATACATCCTGTTAAAGACCCAAAATCTCTGAATGTAAATTAACCCAAACACACACACACACACATCCCCCACCAGTGAAGACCACACTCAGGACAGAGCGTGGTGTCCGCTTACAAGATATTTTATGACTGATCGGAATTTCCCAAAGGAAGTGGATTCTAAAGCGAAAAGAAACTCCTTTTCCGTAAAAGACATTTAACCAGATATATTCAATGTGTTTTTATGTGTGTTTGTTTATTTGTCCAGGTTACAGTGGAATAACTGTGACTTTATCATTATGCATTTTACATATAACTGTCGATCCCCTTGAGAATTGTACGAACAATGTATCCAATCTCATCTTACGATTTGTCTTATGTGTTTGATCTATGTTGTTGGGAAACTCTAATGGGATAAGGTTTCAAACTTTGCAAACTGTGAGTAACCAACTCCATGTGAGGCAGGTTTGGATTCTCTGAGCTCCAATCTTCGTTTCCCATTTAGCCATGTATATCACATCTTGCTAAAACTTTGTGACACATAGGACTATAATAATTGTGAAGATTCTGCTCTTAAACACCCGACGAAATTAGGGTTTCAAATGTCTCTCTCTGAGACAAAGAGCAATAAAAACCAAAGTCCCGCCTGGGAATTCCAACCCTCTAATTGGCCAAGCCGACAGGAAGAGGCTGGATTTCTCCAAAAGTGATAAATGACGCTTCCCACCTCCGCTCGCTCTCTTCCTCCCTTGTCCTCATGTTATAATGTAACGTCTCGCCTCCGGGCGAGCTCTTCGGCTTTCTTTTTATTTGTTTCTAGTTTCGTTTGTGTTTTTCAGTTTTAGATAAGTCTCCGTGTTTATTCCAATCGACGAGTGAAAAGAAAACCGCGTGACATATCTCTTTAGCAAATCCATCTACAAGGGACCTTTAAACGAGCGCGCGCTCGCTTTGAAGGAGAAACACGCGCACGTGACCGCGTGATGCGCCGGACCGAGAGACGCACGCGCTTCTTCACCAGCCATGCAAAGATGTAACGTTAACTCCACGTGATTTCCCCGTAGAGATCTTTATTTCTTTTTTGTTAGTCAAAGTTTTGTTTTCCGTAGTTGACTCAGTTCACTTCCACGAAGTGAAACGAACTTAGCCGAACTATTTCCCTTTGGTAATGTTACCCCAAAGACTTTGAACCTCCGTTCAACACACGCGCCAAGCAGCCCACGTGACGCTTCCTCACACACAAAGGACTCAGCTCACGCAGCCAGACCATAGGCGGAGTTTGACATTCGAGCCAGGGGGGGGCAAAAAAAAATCATTGTAGCATTCATTCATTCATGTAGTAATCATTAGGCGCGTTTCCATTACAGATTTGCGCAAAACCTTTGCGACTTTTTCTAAATGTCCATAAAAAAACTATTGCGAATTGACGGCGTTTCCATTAATTAACCGATGTTATGCGACTAAAATGTATTTTTTTCCTCTCGCGATAAGTCATTCCAAAAATCATGGTAAACGGATGGTAGGTTTAAAGCCTAGGCTAAAGTCTATCACAGCCACCGCACTAGACATTATTATTATTAATGGAAGGAGACGTGGTGTTATCCAAGCATTAATGGCAGACCCTTATACTGCGAACGGCACATAGCCTATAGCCTAAGAGTTCCTGGCTGTTTCTCCCTCATTTCTGCTCCGAGGTCTTGATTGTGGCATTTCTTTGAGGTTTAGAATCCAGTATTCCTGTAATTATTGTTTCTTTTATGAATTTAATAAAGAACTCTGTCTCGTATTATGTCCAAACGGTCAGTGTACTTTTGTGTCCATTAGTTTTTCCTTATTTAACCCGTAATTGCAAAACGAAAAATAAACGGTTGTATTTTTAAAACGCAAAGTCGAACACCAAAATTTTAATTTTAACTGCTACACACCAAATGCTGCGCAAAATAATTAATATGGACGAATTTTCAGATTTTTGTTTATGACTTTTTGCCCCTTTATTAAACATTTAAAATATTGACAAATTAATATGAAAAAAAAAAAGTAGATTTAACTGGTTTTCTAAGGCCAAATTAGAACCTGGAAATTATATTTTTCCCGTAGTGCTGAATGAGAAGATAACCACAGGCTACAGAAAGGGGATTTATAGGTGAGTTATAGGCTATAATAATTAATAAATGTGTCTGAAAAAATAACAAGGCATTTTAATTGTTTATTAATAAAAAATCAGTGTCGGCTAAAACATATCTCCATCTCCGCTGTAAGGATGCACCTTTAGAGAGAAATGCACCTCTCATACGGATTACATAATCAGAAGGTATTAGCTTTCGATTCGAATTTGTTCGTTTTAAAGTGGACATTTCAAGCTTTAGCTTAGGCTATTTTGTTTCAGTTATAGCGCTTCAGTTCACGGAGACCATGAAGCGCGCCTGATTGTTTTATTTTACAAAAGCACAACGTTTTCTTGTTATTGTGAGTGTACACAAATAAAAGTAGTTGCGAATAATGCATTATTATTTTCTGACCAGAAATGATAGAGTAGGCTAGCCTATTTTAAGTTGTTTCCACTGTTGATAGGAAAATGCAAGTGTTCGCACCCGCGCCCCGCGCCTCCGTGCCATCCAGTGCGCACTCCACATTCCGCACACACACTTGGATATGCGTCAAAATCTTGTTTAGCCTATTTGTGATCATCTTAGCCCTGTATTATGAATGATATGTGACGAATTCTACATATGTAGCCTAATAAATGTTATAATAATGATGATAATTATTATTATTATCCCCGCGTCTTCTCTAAGTCAGCTGACTGTAAATGCGCAAAACCTGTTTCCATTGCAGTTTTTTTTTTACTAAAGCAGTATATAAAATCAGATGTGTATTACCTACCACCATTTAGTTGTTTTGTGTTTTTTAAAATATTTATAATATATATATTTTTTTACAATGCAAAAAAAAATTTAAACGGGTTTCAGCCACCAGGGGGGGCAATGCAATTTTAATGAGGTGAATATTTTCTAGAAATAAAAAATTGCAGATAAAGCATATTCCTTTTTCATTGATTCTTGCACCCAACAACACAACAAGATGACATTTAATAATAAGAAGAATAATTTAAGATCCTTATTTTGTAGCCGAATCTGTGCTGGTTTGTATTTGCCGCCTCCAGTTTTCACTTTGTTCTGCCACCAGCTAGCGCCGTGACGTAACTGTGACGTCGGCTGGAAATTGGTCTATTAATTATGATATGCAAATTCCCCACGGATTAGATCCGCCCTTGAGTTTTTATACTATGGATCAGTGCTTGGAGGAACTTAACATGCCAGCAAACATAAAGATTCTGAGTCAGAAGCTTCCGTATAAACTCAGAGACAAGTGGAGAGCAAGGGCATGTGAGATACTGGAGAAAACTGGTCGAAGAGCACGATTCTCAGACATTGTGCAGTACATCGAGCGCCAGGTCAGAATCACTTCAGATCCAGTCTTTGGTGACATACAGGACACTTTACCTATTATCAAGAGAGCTACTAAAGCAAGCAAGTCAGAGGTAAAACCTCAGTTGGGAAGAAACAGCTTTGCAACACAGGTGGTCATTGAGGATGGATACAGCAAACCGGATAGTAACAAGACGGAAAAGGCTCAGAACAAAGTGACATCCTTTACCAAGACTGATTCTATTTCCTGCCTGTATTGTGCTGCTGGTAATCATGTTTTGGAACAATGTTTTAAACTGGGAAAAAAAGACACGCAGGGAGAAACTGGACTATCTAAAGGAGAAAGGTCTGTGTTTCAGTTGCTTGTGCACAGGACACTTGAGTAAGAATTGCGACAGGCGCATCATTTGCAACAAGTGCATCCGAATGCACCCCAGTGTTTTGCACATAGGAGAGAAGGAAAGGGTTACTCAAAAGGATCAGAAGGATGGTGAGCAGAAAATTACTGAGCAGTCAAATACTTCTGACAGCTGTACAACATCCTCCGCTTGTCTTACAGGGGCTGGCCACTGCAATGGAATTCTTCCCATTTTGCCTGTTAAGGTGAAGTGCTTAACCCTCTGGGGACTAAGCCATTTTTGGTCCGTTTTCTCTATTTTTACATTTGGGCTTATAAACCATATGTAATGGAGATGGAGCACTGTGTTTGGTATCTATGGATTCAGAAGACCCTAAGCTAACAAAAGCATGCATGTAATGGGTTTTTATTCATGAAACATTCGTAAATACCGTAGCCTAATTCCTCAAATAAAGACCGGTATTCAAATAAACGCCGGGCCTCTGATAGTGGCCGGGGGCGTGGTCAACGCGGACAAATAAAGGCCGGTCTCAAATTAAGGCCGGGGAAAAAATAGTGTACACTCAAAGACGGACTCGCTCAGCGGTTGTCATATCACAACTATTCAGTGTTTTTAACCACATGTTTATTTTAGGTTTCAGACATTTAAATAGATATGATTTATAGCAAAACAATACATTTATAGTTTGTAAAATACACAATGGTGTCTATGGAAGCAGCAATAACAATCCATTCAAATATATTTGGCGACGTGTTTTATTCATATCAGATACACAGTGTAAGTAACTGTGGCAATCCGAGGCAAATTGCTATAGGTCTAATATGACTACACCACCTGGGAATTCTCAACCCAGGAATACCAACCTAGTATATATATAGGCTGGACAGATTTTTCCCAAGTGATAGGACAAGAGACGTGGATGAATAAATTACTTTTTTTTTTATTAAACAGACACAAATGTAATAAATAATTCAAGACAAAGACACAAGGACAATGTTCACAAGAATACTACAGCGCTGACTAACAAACTTCATAAATAAATACAAAAGAAATAGTCAAAATGGCAAAATAATCAGACAGAAAGGACTGAGTGTGGCCAGCAGGGGGAGACTCGAGGAGCACCACATCACTCGAAAAAGTAGCACAAGAAATACACAAAAGAAACCAAATCAGTATCACCTTCACACACTAGTGCACATGCACAGCACACCACAAGTCAAGCCCCGCCCCTTTGCTTTTAGACACTCAATTCCTAATGAACAAAAAACAGAACATGCAGAAAATAATTAAATACACAATTCACAATGGAAACAGGTACAAAATAAATTAACTAAACAATAAGCATTAGAAAGAAACAATACAACTACCAAACTCACACCACACTCTCCTTGTAAACATACATGCACGCAGGCACTCACGCCCACGGCACAGACACGCACACACACACACACACACACACACACACGGGCTACAGACAAACACAAACTCTAAAACTGCAGGGCGGCGATATTCCTTCAGTCAACCCGCATGTACAAGCAGTAACAGTTTCTTATTAGGCCGCAGCCAGAGTAGAATACTAAAATTGACGCAAATCCTTTCGTTTTAATCTCTCGTTGAGACAACAGCAAAACAGCAGCGCTCCGTGATGAACGAGCGAATTACAGGTTACCCCAGCAACGGAATCCTCCCCGCTACTCAGCAGAATATACTGCACTTCTGAAATGACAACTATAATTAAAAAGAAACCTCATAGAGCATAACACGTTTACAAATAACCTGCATACTTAGGGTGCGAGGAATCCAGTCACGGCGGTCTGAAGTGCAAAATAAATGTGCACGCTGTAAATAGAACAGGAGGGAGTTTAATTCACCCACTGCCCTATAGTATAAAAGGAAAGATAAAAACTATAAACAACCGCGTTCCTACCTGTGGAAAGTCTATACAAGACCGCCAGCCGTGGGAAACAGCACTCGATCTCCAACATGCCACACGAGGGACCAAACAAACAAATTTCCCGCATACAGCTCAGCATGCGGGACCGGAAGGGAAGAGGAGAAGCCCTGTGACGCAATTCACTACAAAGCAGATATATATACACCGCCTTTAGCGGTGATAGGCTTAATAAATAGACCCGAAGCAACCAATAGTAGCCCAAAGCCAAACATCTATACTGCCACATTCTACCCCCTTGGTCTTGTATCATCGCCCCGAGGATACACACAACTCTGGTGCCTTAACCCCAGGGCCTAAAAGAGAGCCGATTCATCACTGGGTATTACACCAGAAGATGACACTCGTTTCAAGTCCTCTTGCCATGACGGCTACATGAGAAACACAAGGGAGACACTCACCACCAGTCCCCTGCCATGACGGCTACACGACACGCAACGCATAAGACACTGATTACCAGTCCTCTTGCCATGACGGTTACATGACGAGAAACACATAAGAGAGACTGGATTACAAGTTCTCTTGCCATGACGGCTACACGACGAAAAACACATAAAAGAGAGACTGAAGTACAAGTCCTGTTGCCATGACGGCTACATGACGAGAAACACATAAGAGAGAGACTGAAGTACAAGTCCTCTTGCCATGACGGCTACACGACGAGAAACACATAAGAGCGACTGGATTACAAGTCCTCTTGCCATGACGGCTACACGACGAAAAACACATAAAAGAGAGACTGAAGTACAAGTCCTCTTGCCATGACGGCTACATGACGAGAAACACATAAGAGAGAGACTGAAGTACAAGTCCTCTTGCCATGACGGCTACATGACGAGAAACAC
Organism: Rhinichthys klamathensis goyatoka; assembly: GCF_029890125.1. NCBI lineage: Eukaryota > Metazoa > Chordata > Actinopteri > Cypriniformes > Leuciscidae > Rhinichthys > Rhinichthys klamathensis. The sequence goes on along the minus strand of NW_026607120.1, from coordinate 159,904 downwards.
ATAAAAGAGAGACTGGATTACAAGTCCTCTTGCCATGACGGCTACACGACGAACACACAAAATAAAATAGAGATACTTGTTACAAGTCCTCTTGCCATGACGGCTACATAATGAGAAACACGAGGGAGACACTCGTTACCAGTCCCCTTGCCATGACGGCTACACGACTGAAACACACATAAGAGGGATACTTGTTACAATTCCTCTCGCCATGACGGCTACATGGCAGTAGAAAGATACTGAATCTCTTCCTGTGCCTTCCCTTCTTGTTGCTTCCAAAAAAAAACGAAAGTCTGTTCTGGAATAGACAAATGACGAATTCGAATACAGGCCTGAGCCTCCTCAATCCACTCGCCAATGCCTGACCGGTCACTAAACATCAGGACACTTCCTATCCCCTGGTACAAAGACAAATCGTTCAGACAAACCAACATTAGCGCCAATGGACGGGGCCGGGGGTGTAACGGGCAAAACGGTCACGTCGCCAGGTAGACTACTTGACCCTGGCGAGGCAACTTACTTACCAAAAACAGAACACACTCAAGGAAGGCACAAACGAAAATTGGAAGACTCAAACTGAACGGGCACTGCTGTTTTGCTGCTTTTCTAGAAAGGAGAGAGTAAAAAAACAAGAAAAAAACAACCCCAAAGCAATTCACAAAAATAAACACCCACGTCTCTGTCTCAAGTATGGGAACCCTGCCGACTACGCCAAATGTGGCAATCCGAGGCAAATTGCTATAGGTCTAATATAATGACTACGCCACCTGGGAATTCTCAACCCAGGAATACCAACCTAGTATATATATAGGCTGCACAGATTTTTCCCAAGTGATAGGACAAGAGACGTGGATGAATAAATTACTTTTTTTTTTATTAAACAGACACAAATGTAATAAATAATTCAAGACAAAGACACAAGGACAATGTTCACAAGAATACTACAGCGCTGACTAACAAACTTCATAAATAAATACAAAAGAAATAGTCAAAATGGCAAAATAATCAGACAGAAAGGACTGAGTGTGGCCAGCAGGGGGAGACTCGAGGAGCACCACATCACTCGAAAAAGTAGCACAAGAAATACACAAAAGAAACCAAATCAGTATCACCTTCACACACTAGTGCACATGCACAGCACACCACAAGTCAAGCCCCGCCCCTTTGCTTTTAGACACTCAATTCCTAATGAACAAAAAACAGAACATGCAGAAAATAATTAAATACACAATTCACAATGGAAACAGGTACAAAATAAATTAACTAAACAATAAGCATTAGAAAGAAACAATACAACTACCAAACTCACACCACACTCTCCTTGTAAACATACATGCACGCAGGCACTCACGCCCACGGCACAGACACGCACACACACACACACACACACACACACACGGGCTACAGACAAACACAAACTCTAAAACTGCAGGGCGGCGATATTCCTTCAGTCAACCCGCATGTACAAGCAGTAACAGTTTCTTATTAGGCCGCAGCCAGAGTAGAATACTAAAATTGACGCAAATCCTTTCGTTTTAATCTCTCGTTGAGACAACAGCAAAACAGCAGCGCTCCGTGATGAACGAGCGAATTACAGGTTACCCCAGCAACGGAATCCTCCCCGCTACTCAGCAGAATATACTGCACTTCTGAAATGACAACTATAATTAAAAAGAAATCTCATAGAGCATAACACGTTTACAAATAACCTGCATACTTAGGGTGCGAGGAATCCAGTCACGGCGGTCTGAAGTGCAAAATAAATGTGCACGCTGTAAATAGAACAGGAGGGAGTTTAATTCACCCACTGCCCTATAGTATAAAAGGAAAGATAAAAACTATAAACAACCGCGTTCCTACCTGTGGAAAGTCTATACATGACCGCCAGCCGTGGGAAACAGCACTCGATCTCCTACATGCCACACGAGGGACCAAACAAACAAATTTCCCGCATACAGCTCAGCATGCGGGACCGGAAGGGAAGAGGAGAAGCCCTGTGACGCAATTCACTACAAAGCAGATATATATACACCGCCTTTAGCGGTGATAGGCTTAATAAATAGACCCGAAGCAACCAATAGTAGCCCAAAGCCAAACATCTATACTGCCACATTCCTATAAAGTTTACTCTATTCTTCTCCCAGTTCATCGGCCACTTACTTTCATGTATTTCGGGAGAAACTGAAGAATTCACACGCTGTAACGTAACAAATCCAACAGACAGGAATCTCTGAACTGCGGTGCCCATCTCACGTTACAGATCAAGATAATTTATAAAGGGTTTTAAACGACAAAACAAACTCACTTACACGGATTTGAGAGTCAGAATAGAAGATAGTTGATGACATGGTAAGCAAGTTTGTTAATATTTAGAAATAAAAGCGCTACATCTGTCATACAGCGCTATTTTGGCTGTGGTGAACACGTGCCAAGCATGACGCGTCACCATGGAAACTTGGCTGGCGGGCGGGCGGGCGGGCGGGGATCGCGAATTAGAAATAAAGGCCTGCCTCTAATAAAAGCCTGCTTCAAATAAAAGCCGGCTACCATCTGCAGTTCAGGTAAATAAAGGCCCCGGTCTTTATTTGAGGAATTACGGTATACGAGTAAATATGCGATTGATTTGCGCGTAAAGAGACCTTCCCGAAAACTCTTCTCCTGATTCACAAATACTTCATAAACGTCAGATGTGATAGTGAAATGTGTGTGTGTGTGTTAATGAATTCCAATCAGTCGTAAATGGGATGCGCGTGCACGTTCATTCTCAATTACCATATTTCCCGCCCATTAAATCCGACTGACAACTATATATGGGCATCATATTATGACATGAATGCGAATGAAAAAAAACATTCTCTGATGCAGAAAGTGAAGTTTTATTATCAGAAGTTCATTCAAAACGCCACATTTTATTTTCAAGCGTACATAGTGGCGTATCGGGTCCTAAAAAAAAGGAAGCTTGGCAGCATATTACAGATGCAGTTAATGGAGTTTCATCTGTTAATGGAACATTCCCAGAAGTGAGAAGAAAATGGTTCGACATTAAGCTTGAGAGCAAAAAACGTACTCGGTTACTAACGTAACCTCGGTTCTCTCTAGAGAGGGAACGAGTACTGCGTAATAGCTTTACGCTAGGGGAAAAACTCTTTTCCGCGAGATATTGAAGCCAAAAATTATCCTTTAATTTTTTATTAATGCAAAACGCTTTGCAGCAGCAAGCAAACATAGGCGAAACAGCTCGCGCGCCTATTGGTTGCTCTGCAGCAAATGCAGCAGCCTATCGAGAGAGACTCTGCGTGACGTAATGACCAATGGGGGCAATTCGCGCCCATATCGTCACGTCCCGCCAGAAGGGGCGTGGTCTCGCCCTATAAATATGCTCGTTAGGCTGATACAAGCTGGTTTTTATCGCTGAAGCGAACCAGAGCGTATTCCACGCACGGCAAGATACGCAGTACTCGTTCCCTTACGAGAGTATCTCTCGTACTGCGTAATAGCTAGGGGAACACAATGCAACACGCCGTGCGTAAAGGGATCCAACACCAAAGTCCCAGGGGCCGAAGCCCAGGGCTCATGTAGTGCATAATCACCATAAACTCACATAGAGTAAAGGAAGAGAGGCTGGAAGCGTCATTCCCTATAAAAAAGCACCCAGCGGGGCTATTATATGACCATCAAACGCGCAGCCAGGGTGAAAGCATTCAGCCTGATCTGGGCGGCCATACGTGAGTCAACACTCATGGGGCTGCAGTAAACTCAGCATCTGGGCCGCAGAGCGGGGCAGATAGCACTGAATTTAGACCGCCAAAAGCTTAGCTTGTAAGGCGGGTACCTCCAGGTTATAGTATTTTATAAATGTAGACGGCGAGGCCCAGCCCGCGGCCGTACAGATATCTTGCAGGGAAACCCCGCTAGACCATGCCCACGAAGAGGCCACGCCTCTCGTGGAATGCGCCCTGACACCCAAGGGGCACTGTAAGCCCTTCGCAGAGTAAGCGAGCGCGATGGCATCCACTATCCATCTGGATAGGCTCTGTTTTGAGGCGGCGAGTCCCTTGGAACGCCCGCCGAACAAAACAAAAAGCTGCTCCGTCTGTCTGAAAACAGACGAGCGTGCCACATAAGCTCTCAATGCCCTGACGGGGCAGAGGAGACTTGCATCCTCCTCCTCACTGAGAACCGGAAGGGCAGACAGGGAAATGACCTGGGCCCTGAACGGCGTGTTGAGGGATTTCGGGACATACCCGTGTTTCGGTTTGAGAATGACCTTTGAGTCATTAGGCCCAAACTCCATACACGACGCGCTTACTGAAAGCGCCTGTAGGTCCCCTATGCGCTTCACTGAAGCGAGAGCCATGAGAAACACTGTCTTGAACGACAGGTGTTTCATGTCCACCAGCTGGATTGGCTCGAACGGGGCGCCTTTCATGGCCTCCAAGACCGTGGAAAGGTCCCACGTCGGGACTGAAGGGGGCCTTGGAGGGTTCAGCCTCCGAGCTCCCCTAAGGAAACGCACGACTAAGTCGTTTTTCCCAAGCGACTGGCCAGACACCGGTTTTGCAAACGTTGCTATGGCCGCCACATATACTTTGAGCGTGGATGGGGTCCTGCCCTTATCCAGTAGCTCTTGAAGGAAGGAAAGCACTTCCGCAACCCCGCACTCCACAGGTGAAAGGCTCTGGGCCTGACACCATGTAGAGAAAACAGACCATTTCGAGGAGTAGAGCCGCCTGGTAGACGGAGCTCTAGCCTGCGCGATCGTGTTTAACACTCCCTCTGGGAGGCTAGCGGGTACCCGTTGATGGCCCATGCGTGCAGGGACCATAACTCCGGGCGAGGGTGCCAGATCGAGCCCTCCGCCTGAGAGAGGAGGTCTCTCCTCAATGGTACAGGCCATGGGGCAGTGCTGGTCAGCTGCATCAGGGCAGGGAACCACGTCTGGTTCGTCCAGAGCGGGGCTACAAGCAGCACTGGGCATCCGTTTTCCCTGATTCGTTCCAACACCTGAGGCAGGAGCGAGACAGGAGGAAAAGCATACAGGGGGCAGCGGGGCCAAACATGAGCCAGCGCGTCCTTGCTTTTCGAGAAAAACTCCGGGCAATGAGCGTTTTCTTGGGACGCGAATAGGTCCACCTGAGCTCTGCCGAACGTTTTCCACAGCAGCTGGACCGTCTGCGGGTGCAGCGACCATTCCCCTGCTGGAACGTTGTTCCTGGACAGTCTGTCTGGTCCCACGTTCAGGTGACCAGGCACGTGCGCCGCTCTCAGTGAGAGCAGGTTGTGCTGAGCCCAAACCAGGAGGCGTTCCGTCAACCTGTAAAGGTTTCGTGACCTGACGCCGCCCTGGCGATTTATGTATGCCACCACCGACATGTTGTCCGACCGGACCAAGACGTGGTGGCCTGTTATCTGGGGACAAAAACGCCGTAGCGCTTTGTCGACTGCTATCATCTCCAAGCAGTTTATGTGAAGGAGCTTTTCCCGTTCTGACCACAGGCCAGCTAGCGGTCTGCCCTCGAGCAGCGCTCCCCACCCCGAGGTGGAGGCGTCCGTAGACACCACCTTCACGCTCGAAGCGGTCCCCAGACTTACACCTGACTGATACCAGTCGGTTTCTCTCCAAGGTTTCAGAGCTGAAACGCACTGAAGGTCGACCCTGAGGCGAAACAGACCCGCTGTCCATGCCCTGGGTGGAACCCGCGTCTTCAGCCACATCTGCAGTGGGCGCATGCGGAGCAGGCCCAACTGGAGTACAGAGGCTGCTGAGGCCATCAGCCCCAGCATTTTCTGAAACCTTTTGAGCGGGACTATCGCGCCGTGGCGGAAGGATTTCACGCCGCGCTGAATATTTAGCACGCGCTCTGGTGACAGGCGTGCTGTCATGGACAGCGAGTCCAACACGGTTCCCAGAAAGGAAATTTTCTGACTGGGAGACAGTGAGCTCTTCGCCCAATTGACTGTGAGGCCCAGCTTCTCGAGGTGCTCGAGCAATGCGGCCCTGTGTTCTATGAGCTCCGATCGTGATCGAGCTAGAATCAGCCAATCGTCCAAGTAGTTCAGAACTCGCATGCCCTGAAGTCTCAGGGGCGCGAGCGCCGCGTCCATGCACTTCGTAAATGTACGAGGCGCTAGGGACAGGCCGAACGGCAGGACTGTGTATTGATATGCCTGGCCCTCGAAGGCGAATCTCAAAAATCGCCTGTGATGGGACGCTATTTGTATTTGGAAATAGGCGTCTTTCAGATCTATCGACATAAACCAGTCCCCGAAGCGCACCTGCGCGAGGATTTTCCTGGTCGTAAGCATTCTGAACTGGCGCTTCACAAGCACTCTGTTCAGCTGCCGCAGATCTAAAATGGGTCTGAGACCCCCATCCTTTTTCGGTACCAGAAAATATCTGCTGTATAGGCCCCCTTCGCTCTGAGCCTGAGATAAAGGTTCTATAGCCCCTTTGCTCAGTAGTTTCGCTATTTCGGCACGAAGTAGATGAGATACTTCGTTTTTCATATATAAAAATACTTCCGTATAACGGCGCGGGCGTCGAGCGAATTGTAGCGAATAGCCTCTCTTTATAGTGTTCAGCACCCATTCTGAAACCCCGGGAAGCTTTGACCACGCATCTGCGTGAATAGCTAGAGGCAGAATGAAATCCGGGCTCTGGCCGCGACAAAACGGCAGCTCGAGAGCCTGGGCATACTGGGAACACAACACCGTGTTTACAGCGTTCGAGGCGGGGGGCGCGCTGATCACAGCGGGCGACCTGGCCGCGCTCAGCTTTTTTATGGCAGATTGTGCAGAAAAAGCGAGCGGGGGAGATCCCGTGGGAATCGGCGTGTCTGTGAGAAAATGTGGGCGCGGGGCTGCGGGCACATTTAATACACTGAAAACACTGTCGTTCATGGCCGACCGAATGTGTGTTGGTTTCGTTTTTACAGAAACCATGGGACACGCAGCATGTAGTGTGAGCGGGCATGATGACATGGGCACTTGCACTACATTGTTTGCACAATCGACCGGAGTCGATTTTATTTGTGCTAGCCCTGCACCGTGGCGGGCTGTGTTTGTGTGTGGGAATGGGCACTGGGTGGGCATTCTTACAACACTCATAACACCTTCGGCCGTGGCCGGAACACCAGAAAATGCACTCTTTATTGGATTTATCTGGGTAGCCGTAAAAACGGCTTTTGTGCGCAGGCAAACGGGCTGTGACACCGGCTGACTCTCTGCGAAATACACTGGGACAGTCGCGATGTTTGGAACTGACCGAGCGAGAAGTTTTGGTGAAAAACCGGCCGCAGCGGGATCTGAACACCGTCGTTTTCCTAGAATGGCTAGGAAGATTTTGAGGCCTCGGGCTTGATCTCAATCCTCGGCCGGGGCCCGCGCTGAGGGGGGCGGCGTCCAGCAGAGCGAGAGCGCGGTCTTTGGTCTCGGGCGTGGCGGCGCTGTGAAGCGGCGGAGGCGGGCGGTGCAGGCTGCGGCTGAGAGCTGCGAGCAGGCGGCGGTTTAGAGCGACCTGCAGCGGAGCTCGAGCGCTTCGGGAGGAAGTGCTTCATGGCCTGCGAAGTCTTTTGCACCTCCATGAATCTATCCGCAAAGTCTGTGACGGCAGATCCGAAAAGGCCCGCTTGAGAAATGGGCGCGTCGAGGAACACAGAGCGCTCGGCTTCCGTCATCTCGGACAGCGTCAACCACAAATGTCTCTCAGCCACGGTGAGAGAGGCCATGTTTCGTCCTATGGCCTGTGCAGCGGCTTTAGTAGCGCGAAGAGCGAGGTCTGTAGCGCTTCTCAGGTCCGCGACGCAGATCGCTCCGGGTCCTTCCTCGTCCAGTTTAAGGAGAAGGTCGGCCTGGAAAATCTGCAGGATGGCCATAGTGTGCAGCGCTGAAACTGCTTGCCCGGCGGCGGTGTAAGCGCGACCGTGCATGGATGACGTCACCCGGCAGGCTTTAGATGGAAGCGTCGTGTGCGCGCGCCGTCCAGCGGAGGGCGGGCAGAGATGAGACGCTACAGCTGGTTCCACAGGAGGAACAGAAAGGTATCCTCTTTCCTTCGCGCCATCCACAGAGGAGAAAGCAGCAGAAGCAGAGGTACGAAGCCTGGCGGAGAAGGGGGCGTTCCACGATTTCGTAACTTCGTCGTGAAGTTCCGGGAGGAAGGGCGCGGGCCGCGATTTCGACGGAGCCTCGTCACTTCCGAGAAAGCGTCCGTCCATTCTGTTGCGCGGCGGCTGCGCGGGCGCCTCCCAATCGAGGCCGATGCTTTCAACGGCCTGAGAGAGCAGACGCATCAGCTCAGTCTCAATGCCGGCTCTCTTACCAGTGGTCTGGCGGGAAACGCTAGCGGAGGGGAGATCCACGGAGCTCGCCCAATCCTCACTATCGGACGCCAGAAGAGAACACGCCTCGGAGGGTTCGTCAGGCTCGTGGATGGACGCGGCGGCAGGCGGCGGCCGTTGTCCGTCAGTGAGCGACTCGAGCGAAGCCGGCGAAGCAGGCGGGCGAACCGGCGAGCTTTGGCGGGCTGGAGATAGCTCGGGAGCGCGCTGGGCGCGGCGCTTTTTACAGCGCGGCGTCACGGCGGGCTGTGGTGAAGGCTCGGAGAATGATGCCAGGCGCGTCCTCAGAGTCACCATGGGCAAAAGCTCGCAATGAGGGCATCCGCCGTCAGCGAGCGCGATAGCCGCATGATCCTCACCCAGACAGGAAACACAGATGACGTGTCGATCTCCATCGCTGAGCGGGGCGCGGCACGAGCCACAGGAAGGCATCTTTAAAAAGACGCTGCTCTTTTTGTGAGAGAAGTGTAAGTCGCGTCAAGTAAGCGAACAAACACTTCTCAACAGAGAAATACACACAGAGTATTTGAAAGGATATATAACGCCGGAAAGCGCAGCAGGTACGGCAGATGAAGGCGGCGAGGCCAGCGACTCCAGAGCTCGTCCCGCTGAAAGGCTTGCTTCGACGGCGCGGCTTCTCACTCCGGATCCAGCGATGCGTGTGCTTCGCTGAAGAGGTAAAAATCAGCTTGTATCAGCCTAACGAGCATATTTATAGGGCGAGACCACGCCCCTTCTGGCGGGACGTGACGATATGGGCGCGAATTGCCCCCATTGGTCATTACGTCACGCAGAGTCTCTCTCGATAGGCTGCTGCATTTGCTGCAGAGCAACCAATAGGCGCGCGAGCTGTTTCGCCTATGTTTGCTTGCTGCTGCAAAGCGTTTTGCATTAATAAAAAATTAAAGGATAATTTTTGGCTTCAATATCTCGCGGAAAAGAGTTTTTCCCCTAGCGTAAAGCTATTACGCAGTACGAGAGATACTCTCGTAAGAGAACGAATTAGTTCACTTCGGAAAAATAGTATTCAAACTGGAGAAGGACCACCATCGCAGATGCTATAACTGGCTCTTATAATAAGAAAAAACGTATGTAATTACTATATATAATATTTTTTTCAAAATGCTGTGCAAATATGTACCCGATTAAGGTGAATTAAAATGCAGCCTTATTAATGAGCAACGTTCGGGTGTTGAGCGCACTATTTACGCGTGGCTGGGAGCAGGTGTAGATTTCTTGTGTACCAACTAACATTTGGAAAATATGAATATTTTGATGAATCCGAAAATTTACGCCAGAACCACTTTACACACGATTTACACAAAAATTCGTTCTGCTCGTGTTTCATGAATAAGACCCATTGTGTTTATAAAGGAAGTATGAGTGAAAAATGTACAATAAACTAGAGAATTTCAAAAACGGAAATTAGATTTTTGTCATTTATTTCTGAAAATCACACATCACACAACAATAGTGAACAGTTTTTGAACAAAAAATATATTTGTCAAAGCCTTTGCTTGACAGACATGTGTAATTGTTAAATAAAATGTGTAAAGAACAATGAAAAATGTAACTTTATTTACAAACAGTCCCAGGTGTTTTTCTTAGGAATGCTTAGAATTTTCTAAGCAATGCTTTCTCCTCGTCACTCTCAAGTAATTGTTCCAGAGCTTGTTCCACCGTAAATCGTTTACTGCTTGCCATCATAAAAGTGCTAAAACAATAAATAATGCTATAATTGTATATATATATATGTATATATATATATATATATATATATTATAATTGTTCTGTCTCTCTCTCATATTTCTCTGATAATCCGCTCCGTAAGCCTCCATTCCCTCTCTCTCCTTCTCTCCATTCAACGCTGTTTGCGTCATATCCCTAACTATATAGTACTACCCCTTGCAAAGCTACAGAGTCCTCTGATTTGCTAGATACGTCATGGTAACCTTCCTCTGATTGGGTAAGAAAAATATTTCTCCATCTGCAATTTTTCTATTGGTTGTTGCTTGCGGAATCTGCCAAACAACATTGATTTCATTGGCCTTTTACATAGTGGTATTGCGCAACAAGGAAGTGTGCATATTTACAAGCCGGTTATCACTGTTTTCAGCGGAATCTGAGGAAGACAGTAAAAAAGACCGCACCTCTCTATCATTAATAGTTTTTAAGATATTTACACATTTGTAAAAGTATGCCATTTTGGGCGGGACTGCCCAATCCGTCCCCAGGGGGTTAAAGGGAAACGAGGTTATTGAAACCTATGCTTTTCTGGACCCAGGGAGTACAGGAACTTTCTGCACAAGGAAGCTCATTGACAAGTTGAACATGGAAGGACGCAAATGCAAGATTCATATCCGCACCTTGGGCCATAATAAAGCAGTAGAAAGCTCCGTTGTTGACGGTCTGTAAATTTCAGGAGTTTCTGGTGAGTGCTTCTATCCACTTTCCAAAGATCTTATCCTCCGTCATGTCCATTTACAGCTTGGACATGGAGGTAGAAATCATGTTCTTTCCGCTACAAGGAGAAAATACTGGATCACAAGTGGACCTACTGCAGTGAGAAAGATTATATCAAGATGCCTCATTTGCAAGCTCCATGGTGGAAAACCTGGTGAGCAAAAAATGCCAGACCTACCAGAAGAGAGAGTGGTTCCTGATCTACCGCCGTTCACTAACGTTGGCATAGATTACTTTGGGCCAGTTGACGTAAAAAGAGGGCGTAGCATCGTGAAAAGATATGGAGTAGTATTAACTTGCATGACTAGCAGGGCCGTGCACCTGGAAGTGGCCTATTCTCTTGACACAGACTCGTGCATCAACACGTTGCAAAGGTTAATCTGTCAAAGAGGACAAGCCTCGCACTTGAGATCTGACAATGGAACCAACTTTATGGGTGCAGAAAGGGAGTGGCGAGAAGCCTTAGCCTCTTTGAATCATGACCGCATTGAAAGAGCCTTGTCCAAAAGGGAATCAAGTGGAGCTTTAACCCTCCGACTGGGTCACATCACGGTGGCGCATGGGAGCGCATGATACGGATGATCAGGAAGATCTTGTGCTCTGTGCTCTGTCAGCAAACCTTGGATGATTAAGGGTTCCATACTGTGCTCTGTGAGGCTGAAGCTATGCTTAACGATCGCCCCATTACAAGACTGTCAGAGGATCCCAACGATCTTGAGGCGTTGACGCCAAACCATCTGCTACTCCTCAAAGGAAAACCAGTTCTCCCACCAGGACTGTTCAACAAAATGGATGTTTATGCAAGGAGAAGGTGGAAACAAACCCAGTACATTTCGGATATCTTTTGGAAGAGGTGGATCCGCGAGTACTTACCGCTTTTACAGGAGCGTCAAAAATGGAACCAGGAGAACAGGAGTTTTGTTCCTGGAGACCTGGTCATGGATGCTAGAAAGAGTCCTGGAAACCTTCCCTGATAGGAGAGGTCTGGTACGTGTGGTTCGTTTGAAGACCAAGACAAACATCATTGAACGACCCATAACTAAAATATGCTTGCTTAATGAAGCTAAAGAGTAATTGGTTCCCATTTCATATGGGCTATATTTTCGGTATTTATGGCTCTTTTGAATTTGGTGCTCTGGCAGACGCAATTAGGGGCTGGAGTGTATGAGCCATATTCATTTTGTGTTATTTTATGTAATTTTGTCCTGTGCCACTAGGGGGCTGTATGTGCTTTGTGGCTCAGCTGATCTCGGGTCAGCCCGGGTAGGTCATTTAACTTGGAGGAAACCCAGACACAGGTGTTGCTGATTTGGGAAGCAAACATATTTCGACTGTGCCTAGTGTCTTGCCTTTGTGTTGAGCAATAGGGTTTGTTGTTTTGGTTACATTTATTATGAGTTAAGATGATAACTAAGATGTATGATATATGGAGGAAAAATAAACTTGCTAGATAATAGTAACATAGTAACACGGGCACACGTCTAAACTTAATCCGCTGTGTGATGAGGTTGAAGTGTTGGAAGGAAGAAGACAGGGTCGCCGTGACTGGGACTCGTACACGTTCATTGCCCCGGAGGATGCAATCCCTAGGATTAAACAATACTTGGGTGATTTAGGCCAGTCTGCTAAGCCAAGTCTTAGAAATTTGGGAGTTATCCTGGACAAAGACATGTCATTAGCGCAGCACTGCAAGCAGCTGACGAGAAACTGCTTCTTTCAATTAAGGAAAATCTCGAAACTTAGAAATATGGTTTCACGAAATGATTTGGAGCTTATAATTCATGCCTTTGTGTCTTCGCGTTTAGACTATTGTAATAGTTTATTTTCATGCCTAAACCAGAAGGAGCTCTCTCGACTGCAATTAGTACAAAACTCTGCAGCCAGAATTCTAACACGTACTAATTGGAGGTCTCACATATCCCCTATCCTAAAAGAACTTCACTGGCTACCAGTGTCTTATAGGATACATTTTTTTTAATTTTGGTTTTAGTTTTCAGAGCTTTGCATGGTCAGGCACCCCCCTATATTAGTGACCTGATTCAGCGTTATACCCCTGTGCGTGCTCTGAGGTCTGTGGATCAGAACCTGTTGACGGTTCCACGCACTCGCTATTGTACTAGAGGTCACCGATCTGGCCGTTGCCTCTAGGTTGTGGAATGACCTCCCACTGTCTATGCGCTCTCTTGACTCTGTTGATGCCTTCAAATGCAGACTAAAGACTCATTTATTTGTTCAGGCTTTTAATTAGCTGCTTGTGGGTTGATATGATCATGTACTGTCTATGCTTTTATTGTGTGTATAAATGTTTTTGTTGTGAAGCACTTTGTGGCCTTATACCTGTGAAAGGTGCTATATAAATAAACTTTTACTTACTTATGTTTATTCAACGTCAACCATTGGTTAACGCTGTCTCAAAGAAATTCCAACAAAGAATGTACTTCCTTAGGAAAATGAATACTTTTAATGTTTCTTCAGACATGATGATTCTGTTTTATCGTGCTTTCATTGAATCGGTTTTATCTTTCTGCATATCTGCTTGGTTTGGAAGCCTCTCCCTGACAAATAAAAACAGACTTGGTAGTCTGGTCAAAGTGGCGAGCAAGATTTCCAGGAGAAGTCAGGCTCAACCAGGGGAGTTATACATAAAACAGGTCCAGAGGAAAGTTAGAGCTATAGCTCATTCACAGGACCATCCCCTTAGAACAGAGTTTGAGCTTTTGCCCTCTGAGCGGCATTATCGAGTTCCTAGCTTCAGAACAAAGAGGATGCACATATCTTTCGTTCCGGCAGCTGTGAGGCACCTAAATGGCACTTAGCGCTTTAACTTGCACAAGTTGCATTTTTGCACTTGATGGTGTCCTGTACTTTATTTATTTATTATATATTATGTACATTGGGCGCTAATGTGAATTCATTCTCTGCTGGTTGGTTTTGTTGGTGAGTGTTGTTGTATGTTATGTGTTTTATGTTGAGCATTTGCTGCAAATTCAATTTCTCCTTGGGGACAATAAAGGTACTTTGACTTTGACTTCAATAAACAAAAGTTGCGCACACAGCGCGTTCACCGTAACTCACTACGGCACAAAATAAACAAACAATAAACTCTTTTCACTATATAAGTCTCACACTCCACAGCGGCTTATATCCGGTCTCTCCACGCCAATTACTGCAACAAGACACAGGTGTTCGTCATTTACACTTGACCCACCTACGCACCGCTCCTCTCATTTCTCTCTCTCCCATTACAGACCTCGCGGAACCACGCCCCCCTAACCACATACCCCCACCGCCCAACTCAGGCCGGTGATCCGCGCGTTGGTATCCTTCATGCGGTGGAGCCATTGGAGGGGCGCGTGGTCCGAAAAGAGGGTGAATTCCCGTCCCAGGAGATAATAGCGGAGGCTGAGGACAGCCCACCTAATCGTTAAACATTCCTTCTCTATGGTGCCTTACATAGTCTCTCTCTTCGAGAGCTTCCGACTGATGTACAGCACCGGCTTTTCCTCACCCTCTATCTCCTGGGACAGGACCGCTCCAAGCCCCCTGTCCGATGCGTCAGTCTGCAACAAAAAGGGGAGAGAAAAGTCAGGAGAATGTAAGAGCGGCCCGCCACACAGGGCAGCCTTTACCTGGGTGAAAGCCTGCTGGCACTGCTCCGTCCACTGGACCGGGTCTGGTGCTTCCTTTTTAGTGAGGTCAGTCAGCGGGCTGGTGAGGTCCGAATAATTAGGTACAAACCTTCTATAATATCCCGCCAGCCCCAGGAACCGCCTCACCTCCTTTTTGGTCTTGGGACTCGGACAGGTTGCCACTGCTGCCGTCTTATCAATTTGGGGACGCACCTGTCCGTGACCCGAGTGGAAGCCAAGATACCTGACCTCCAACCGCACACTTCTTCGGGTTGGCCGTTAGCCCAGCAGCCCCTCTCAGCGACCTTAGGACAGCCCGCAAATGCTGCATATGACGCTGCCAGTCGTTACTATAGATGATAATGTCTTCTAAATAGGCAGCGGCATATGCAGCATGCGGCCGTAGAATTTTGTCCATGAGACGCTGAAAGGTGACTGGAGCCCCAAACAACCCGAAAGGAAGTGTCACAAATTGGTGTAATCCAAACGGCGTTGTGAAGTCTGTTTTTTCCTTGGACATAGGAGACAAGGGGATCTGCCAATATCCTTTTGTTAAATCCAGTGTCGAATAAAATCGAGCAGTACCCAGCCGATCAAGCAATTCGTCAACCCGTGGCATTGGATATGCGTCGAACTTCGACACAGCATTCACCTTGCGATAATCCACACAGAGCCGAACCGAGCCGTCCATTTTAGGTACTAAAACTATCAGGCTCGCCCAATCACTGCTGGATTCCTCTATTACTCCCATATGTAGCATTGCCTCTAATTCACTCTGAACTACTTTTTTTGTGTTCAGGCAAGCGATATGGCCGGCTGCGCATAACCACGCCCGGCTCCGTCTCAATATGGTGCTGAATAAGGTCCGTTCGCCCAGGCAGGGACGAGAACACATCGCGAATGCAAATTCACAAAGTCTAGTTCCCCTGTTGTATAGCCGGCTTTGTTTGTCCTGGGCCTGTAACAAATTCTACATTGAGAGGCACCCCAAAGTGTGGAGTTTTGTTCTCAGGTCCAGTACGTATTGAATTTCGTTCTTATTGTTTGAAGGTCCGTCCTCCCAAGTTTCTCTAAGGACATCTAACACCCCGCGGGGTTGATGCCCATAGAGAAGCTCGAAAGGGGTAAACCCTGTGGAGGCTTGCGGGACCTCGCGCATAGCGAACAAGAGGGGTTCTAGCCATTTATCCTAATTTTTGGCATCTTCCTGAACGAACCTCCGAATCATGGTTTTCAACGTGCGATTAAATCGTTCCACCAAGCCGTCTGTTTGTGGGTGATAGACGCTGGTGCGAATCGATTTAATGCCAAACAATTTGTAAAGTTCGCGAATAGTCTGTGACATAAACGCTGTGCCTTGATCGGTGAGAATCTCTTTCGGGATTCCCACCCGGGAGATTAACTGAAACAGTGCGCCCGCTACGCTTTTGGCGGAAATACTGCGTAGAGGCACTGCCTCTGCGTCTCACGTTGCATAATCCACCAGAACTAATGCAAAGCGATGCCCTCGTACCGATCGTTCTAATGGCCGATGAGGTCCATGTCAATTCGTTCGATGGGGACCTGCATAAGAGGAAGTGGGCACAATGGTGCTTTTGGGGTGGCCGGTGGATTTACCAACTGACATTCCTGACAAGACGCGCACCACCTGCGCACGTTCTCGTGAATGCCCGGCCAGAAAAATCGTGTCATTAGACGATTAAGTGTCGCTGTTTGTCCCAAATGCCCGGCCATTGGATTACAATGAGCCGCCTGAAAAAGCATTTCCCGACGGGTTTTTGGTATCAATAATTGAGTCGTATCTTGCTTTGACTTAGTGTCTTGTGTCACTCGATACAACTTCTCTTTTAAAGTAGCGAAATAAGGATATGAGAGCGGCCGACCTGGTTGGAGAAGCTGCCCGTCGATGGAACGGACCTGTTCAAAGGCATGTTTGAGCGTCTCATCCTGGGACTGTTCCAGGGGAACATCATGCTGCTCCGAGAGGATTCTCCTTTCGAGAGCACTCCGTTCCCCTGGCTCATCTCCCATTAGTCCCGGCTCAGCTTCTCCAATCTGGGCAACCGCCCCCTTCCCCCGCTGCTCTTTCTTCCAAGAGACATCCGCACATAAATATCCCAATAACACGCTAAAGTCTGGCCAATTTGTTCCCAAAATTAGCGGATGTCGGAGGTGCGGGCTAACCGCCACCTCTACCTTATGCTTTTGCCCCCAAAATTGAATGGCCACTGACACTAAGGGATAATTCACCACGTCCCCGTGCACACACCGAACTTAAACCATGCGGCTCTTATCCAATGCCACTGGTTGAATCAGGCTTTGGTGAATGGAGGTTTGGTTCCATCCTTAATCCACCAAGGCCTGATACGTACCCCCCTTGATACTCACAGGTATCTGGTACAGGCCAGCTTGATCGGGGGCAGCCTGCGGAGTGTCCGGGACCCCGGATCATTGTCCCCACCTCCATCACGGGACACCGATCTATAAAGTGACCCGGATCCCCACAACGCCAGCAAGCCGGCCCAGGCCTCCCTGCCGCCCTAGTGGCAGGAAGCGGGTCAAGGAACTGGCGTGGAGAGAGCAGGGGCATGGACGTTGTGGTGGTGGTGGGCGACGTCAGCCCTGCTCCCCTTGGCGGAGCTCTGGGACCGGCCGTCAGATCCGCCGCTGGCCCACTCCTCCATCAGGGTGCCGGTCGGGGTGTGAAACCCCCTCGGGACCTAGGGAGCGGGACAGGCTTAGAGGGAGGAGAAGAAGTGGGGGAAGACACAAGGAAAGAGGGAGGGAGAGAGAGAGAGAGAGGGAAGCTGTGAGTTCGCCGACCCCGGGGCACGCCAGCATCTGGTCCTCCGCCAGTTGGATGGCCTGGTTCAGCGACGTTGGGCGGTGGCACTGGACCCACTGCACTTTCTTCCTTGGCATTCCCGCCACAAACTGCTCCAGCACCACCTTGTCATTCACCTCTTCGACGTCGCTTCCCCGGCCATCAGCCATTTGCGGCATGAGTCCCGGAGCTGTTGTGCCATCGTGAAGGGCCAACCATTTTCTCCAAGGTCCAGAGACCTGAACCTCTGGCAATGTTGCTCAGGACTCCGGCCGACCCGCTGGAGTATGGCGTGCTTGAGGTCTTCGTAGACCAGGAGGTTCTGGACTGGTAGTTGTTGTGCGCCACCTGCGCCTCTTTGGAGAGCAGAGGAATCAGCTGCACTGACCAGTCCGTGATTACCCACCCACATGCCTCAGCAGGCCTCTCAAATAAATCCAGAAATGCCTCCGGATCGTCCTGAGGTCCCATCTTGTTGAGCGGCACTTGAGTGGGCTGGGCAGGTTTACTGGGACTCGTACATGTTTATTCAATAAACAAAAGTTGCACACACAGTGCGTTCACCGTAACTCACTACGGCACAAAATAAACAAACAATACTCTTTGCACTATATAAGTTCTCTTTCCTCGATCAACGATCACTCTTCCCACGATAAACGATCACTCCTCTCACGATGAACGATCACTCTTTCGATCACAGCCATACGAGTCCTCAGTCCTCCTCTCTCTCTCGTCTCGCACTCCACAGCGGCTTATATTCGGTCTCTCCACTCCAATTACTGCAACAAGACACAGGTGTTTGTCATTTGCACTTGACCCGCTTACGCACCGCTCCTCTCCTTTCTCTTTCTCCCGTTACAGACCTCGTGGAACCACGCCCCCCTCGCCACACGCTGTTTTAGCCACCAGTACTAGACTTCGTTTAGGACTTAGTCAGCACAGTAATGATCAACATTAATATGTCAACAGAACTCAACAAGATAATGTTTGCAACTTAAAAGGTTTCATTAAATCAATGAATTACAATTTTTAACTTACAACCATGAATTTATTTAAGTGGTGGAAACCGAATGATGTCTTTATTACTGCAGGACATTCGTTCAGTATGGTGACCTGATGTTCCCATAGGTTCAAGTTTCACTTGAAAGGGAACCTCTCAGGTTCTCTTACGAGAGGTTCTTTCGTATTGCGTAAGTTTAGCTTACGCTACGGGAAAGATTCATCTTCTCGAGATATTGAGGCCAAAAGATTATCCTTAATTTTGTATTCACTGTCAACGCAGTGCAGCAGCTAGCAGACCTAGAGCAGGTAGTCTTGCGTGCTCATTGGCTGCCCTGCGGGCATCTGCTGAAACCTACCAGTGAGCCCCGCGTGACGTCACGCCCAATGAAGGGCGCCCGCGCCTTCATAGCGTCATAGCCCGCCAGAATGGGCGTGGCTTAGCGTATAAAAGAAGGGGCTGTAAGCTGAATTCCCTGATTTTCGTCTCTTCAGCGAAGCCCTTCGCATCGCTGGATCTGAGAGAAGCCGCCGCCGCCGCCGAACAGCCAGCTTAGGACAGCGCTGAGGAAGCCGGCCGTCTTCGCCACCTTCAGCCATCCGTGCGAGCTACGCTATCCGGCGGCGTATCCCTTTTACTCTGTTTTATTTCCTTTTAGCATTACTCCTAAAAGAGCAGCGAGCGTCTTTTTCAAGATGCCTCGCCCTTCTTGTGGCTCGTGCAGGGCCCCGCTCAGCGTTGGAGACCGCCACGTGATCCACGTGCGCTCTCTGCCTAGGCCAGGAACACGCGGAGCTCGCCCTCGCATCTGGGGGCTGCGAGTTCTGTGAACAGCTTCCGCTGTCGACCCTGCGGGCTCGACTCGAAGCCTTCAACCCGGAAGCAGTCACTCCGCCCTTTGTGGAACCGCGCAAAAAGAAGCGCCGTTCACAGAGACAGCCGGAACCCGTGGCCACAGCGACGCGCTCACCGGAGAACCTCCCTCGAGCCTCGCTCTCGCCTTCCCCGCCTCCCTTCACCAACACGCAGCTGCCGCTCACGAGCCTCACTGCCGTCTCGTCTGAGGAGGAGGCCGAAGGACACGCCACGAGCGACTGCTGCTCCATCCTGGCATCGGATAGCGAGGAATGGTCGCTAAACTCCGCCTCCTCGTCGATCCAGGAATCCGGCCGTACCCGCGCTGGAGCTGATGCGGAGCTAATGCGTCTGCTGACGCAGGCGGTGGACCGACTCGGGCTCGAGTGGTCGCTGCCGAAGGAACCCCCGCCGAACAGGCTCGACGGATGTTTCCTGCAAAGTCGCCGCCGTTCAGCCCCAGCAAGCAGGCCCGCTCCGTTCCTACCGGAGCTTCACACGGAGTTGACAAAGTCGTTGAACACACCCTTCTCTTCGAGGCTTCAGTCTCAGACCTCCGCGTCGCTCTCCCAAGTGGACGGCACCGCCGAGAGAGGATACACGGCTATTCCTCCTGTGGAAGAGACGGTCGCAGCGCACCTTTGTCCGCCCTCCGCGAGATGGTGGTCAAGGTCAGCCCTCCCGTCCAAAGCATGCAGAGCCACGTCCGCCTTGGTCGGCCGCGCATATGCCGCCTCCGGCCAGGCCGCATCTGCTCTCCACTCCATGGCTATTTTACAAATCCTGCAAGCCGACCTCCTCCGTGAATGGGACGAGAAGGGCCAGGACCCAGCTACGGTTACAGATCTGAGAAGCGCGACGGATCTCTCTCTCCGTGTCACCAAGACCGCAGCTCAAGCCATCGGACAAGCCATGGCCGCGTTGACTGTGACAGAGGCACCTCTGGTTAACACTCGCGGATATGAGGGAGGCTGAGCGCGCCACCTTCCTGAACGCGCCGCTCTCCCCTACTGGTCTCTTCGGCCCAGCGGTGAATGGGATCGTTGACCGTTTTTCTGAGGTACAGAAGACCACGCAGGCCATGAACCTCTTCCTGCCGCGTGTAGTAATTTGCGTGTAAAAAATTGCTGTGATATGCTGTGAGTGGACCCTTCTCACAGACTGTTGATGTGTCTCACATTCACAGTTATCAACATCGCAAATCTAGAAATGTTTTCATATTTCCATGTTTAAATTTAACATACATTTATAACGCTATACTTTGCGTTGTATTACATTAGCAGTAAATTATAAATAATAAAATCTAATTAACTGCTGCAAGGTTTTCTAATACAACGGCCAAGGGAGTGTAGCGATTATACGCACGTATAAATATAATTAATTATTATTCATAACGGATTATGATCAATAATTAATAATTGAATTATTTTCAGAATTTACTGTAGCAAAATCAATAGTATGATCAGTTTATCAGTTCATCCAATGAACGGAGCATAAACAATCATTAATTCTAGGAAATATAATATCTTCTTGGCCAAGAAAGACTAATTCCCAGCTAACAGCTAAATTAAGAAATAAATCAAGGGTCAAAGCATAGGTAACTTAGATCGAAGGTCAAGACAATAAATCTGTAAGCACATAACACAAGTAATGCTTCTCTTTTCAAATACAAACAATACTTTATTGATTATAAGCCTATGACTAACACACAAAACAAATATCTAACACAAACACACGCACACGCATTCATACAAGTTGAAGAAAGACAGAGAGTGAGGAAGAATGAGTTTTAGGAGTTAGATGGTGAGATCCCAAGTTTCTATATGCACTTAAAAGACATGACCTGAACGAACCATCAATAATTAATTTCACCCTTGTATCGTTTCTTAGGCGGGTAATTCAATTTGATATTAAAATGCACCTGCAGTTTGAGCTAAAAGTCTGGAGGTACTTGCTTGTCCTTGCTTTGGGGTTCCCTTTTGTCGTGAAGGGGGTTCCCGGGTCCGTTGTTTGGCTGGCGGTCTCCTCGTGCTTGATAGATCTTGGGCAGCCAGTCACGTGGTGTGTTGGCGCGGATGAATGAAAGTCTTTGAAGTTGAAAGCTGGTTTTGCAGTTGAAACGTTAAAACGAAACTTTGCAGCAACACTTAACTTAGAACCGAGACTTTTAACGGAAAAGAAAAGAAACTAAGGAAAGAAACAAAAGTGACGAGATGGCTTGAATTAAATCTGTTTTAACCCATATCTTGATTTGGGTCATTTGTCTCTGCGTCTACATGGTTACTATAACCATCGTCGGCTCCACCCGGCTTGTTCTGCCGAAAGAGAGCATCACAAGAGAGAGAGGGCAAGAGCAGAGGGCAAGAGCGGATCACAAGAGCGCATCACAAGAGAGAGATTCTGTGTTCGGGTCTAAGATTTTAAACTCAAAATGTTTGTCCCGCCTCCTGGAGGAATTTGGAATTCGGACAATAAGATTACCCCCCCACCCCCCACCCACCTTCTCTCATCGCGAATCATGTGTTCTCTGTGGTCTGTTTACTCATCAGCTCGAAACAGAGGATTCAGTTTAGACATAATTTCCATTTTAAGAACATAAACATTTTTACACAGATTTCAATCAAGCCATCTTTTGAATTAAACACATACGAGCATAATGATAGGAAACACGACACTTTCATTTCAGTATCTCAAAACAATTACATGACTTAGATGTGATCTAAGCAGAATAGACACATACAGGGGTTGTAAACACAATATATAATTGTTATGTTACATGATTTTGATTCTGGGTCAGTCAAGAATTGTTCTGGGATGAGTTTTATGGATTTTAAAATGTGCAAGTGTGTCGGTGTGTAAAGTTTATGGGGTTTAAGAAAGACATTCCAGTCTGAGGTAATGAAAGTTCCTGCTGAAGTCTGTTCTTGTTCAACATATCATGAGACCTTGGTTCTTAAAGAAAGTCTGTTTAGTCGCAGGGGTCAGGTGACTTCTTGTTAGGGCCTCTTGTTTCACCATTTCTGAACAGATCTGTTCTTGCCGAATTATAAAACATTGACAACGTTTTTGGAATATGCAGCCCCTTGTGTTTGATTATGTACGAACGCTTCACTCGTGTGGGTTGCATTCTCGTTGTTGCTACAGGAGTGACAGCAAATTTCACATAATTCTCTCTCCAGGCTGCTGTAGCCTATTTTTCCCTCTTTTATAAAGTTGTGGAAACATATCATGGATTTTTAATTTTGCTATTGAAACAAATAGTAATACAAAAATAATATTTGCTGTCATCTCCTGTTCACCACCATTGAAGTTTACCCAACTATAATGCATTCTGCTTCTGAGAACCCAGAAAATGTGAAAAGGAAATTATGGAAATAACAAATCTTGCCAGATAAAACCCACAAAATTTGCTAGTGTCATGGGTTGGTCCACAAAGGGAGAGTAGAGGATCTAACAGCAAGAAGTGTATTTATTAACAAAGCATATAAAACTGATGAGAATACAAAGAATACAACAGCTCAGACTGGTAAGTAGTAGTACGCCACACACATAGACATAGCATGACTTTTACTCACTTCAGTATTCACAGACGTAACACTGGATTTTTTTTTTTTCGGAAACACGTAACACGGTGCATTATGGGAAATTAAGTTAAATGAGCAGCATTAAGAAAATACACAACAATAATTTCACAACAATAATGAGGGGTAAAACAAGTTGTGGGACTGATCAATCAATGAGAAACCATAGCAACCAAGTACACAGGGACTAAACGGTAAAAAAAAAAAAACATGACAATAGGCCTGACATCATGCTTCCTTTTATTAATATTTCACTGTTTAAAATGGTTGCTTCTCTCTCTCCCTCTCTCTACATATATATATATAATTATTTTTTATCTGACTTGGCTAGTAGAAACATCTGTTGTAGTTTTCCAACACAGGAAATACTGCGCTATATTTAACACGGTTGTATGTTATGAAACCACAATGAGGTTTCGATCTGGCATGCAAACAAGATTGATCGACACTCAGAGATTTGGTATTAGATTTTTGTTTTCCCAATGCAAATGAAACCTAAAGACCCATTGACAGATAGAGCAAACCCAAGATGCACTTGAACATAAATACTTCATGAGTTTAAATTTTTTATATACCAAAATAATTAATAACCAGACAGCTATTATTAATAGAGGATTCATTTGGTGTTTTCATTTCCATTTAGTAATACATCAATGGAAAAAAGTTATATAAATTAATTTCCAGTGCGATGGCTCACTGTGCTTTAACAGCTGAGTAGATTACTGTAGAATTCATCTCCAACACCTGGAGATATTAAGATATACAAGCTTAAAGAGTGTATTAAATATACATAAATCACAAACATATATAGAACATCATTAGCGAATCAAAATTATGTTCTGAAATATTTATGAAAAAGGGGTTTCATAGCTGACCTCTGAACTTGCATGATCGGTTTTAAACCAGCTGTCATCTCCTGGAAAATTAATCAAAGTCATAGATTTAGCACACTAAAGAACACACAGAGGTTAATGAACTTCCATCCTGCCTCACCCGGACTAGATCCTGCTAACGTCACTGAAGCGTAATGGATGTCCTCATCTTCTTGTGATTTTAATCCAGTGACATGAACTTCATCTATCGAAACAATACGACAATATCCCTCATTTCAAAGCTCATTGCAATCATAAAAACATGGATTATAAACATGGACACAGACACATAAAACATGCAAAACATTTTAATATATGAATTAAAGTTTATATTTGAAACATGCACTGTAGTTGTTTATGATGGCATAAATGTATAATGCCATTAGGTTCTCAAAAATCGACCCCCTCTTACCCTCATCAAGATAACGGTCTCAGTGGCAACGCTAATGTGCAGATAAGCTAATGTCCCTTTAAGGCAAATCAGTTGGCTTGGCTGCCGTTTTAGATACAATTTTTTTATGTAAAAAAAGGTATACAAGTACAGCTCCAATCTACTTGAATGGAGAGCCCAAATCATGATCAAATCTGTTTCTTTCAGGCTTATCAAGCTAATAACAATAAGCATGCATGTAGGCTACAAAAAACAGGCTAATGTCTCTTTAAAAAGTCAATTCGCTTTTGTAACTGAAATCAAAACAATTATTCAACTGCCACACTGAGTGTAACAATTTGTCCCATTTATTTTTCTATGGAGCATCTTCTCCTCCTCACACGGTCTCTGAGATCAGCTCACCTGTTTTTCGCTGACGTTTAAAAACTAGAAGTCCCAGCAGCAGAGTCAGCACAGTGCCAGTGACAGCACACACCACGATGATCACGATCTGTAGATGACTTTCCTGTGTCATGATATCTTCTGCAGAAACATGTGGAGTCAGATAATACACCAACACTGCTCAGCGTCATGACTACACTAATCACTATTTGTATACTATACGCTTAAAATATACAATATAATTCTGAGTTAAGGGTGAAAAAATACTGTAAAGTTATGGTTAAAAGATATTACTTTGGTTGGTTACAGTTGGAGTTCCTGATGATGAGGAAAGACTGATTGTTATAGGAGCCAGAGCTCTGAGTGTATCCTCAGTAAAAACTGCACACTGCCAGTGCAGCGGGTCTGTTTCATTGCTGGACAGATTCACTGTGAGTTGTAACTTGTTGTTTTTCTCAGTCATAATTTGCTGTTTTCCCAGCACTCCTCTGTTCCCCTCCATCCTGAGCCAGACGAGCATCACTGAATCAGTCACTTCAGAAACTTCACAGGTGAGAATCACTGACTTTTTCCTCAACACACGCTCCGCTGAGACTGAAATCAACAACAACATCAATGCCTTTTTAAATGCACTGAACAATGAACTGATGAGCAAAATGTGGCTGAAAAAATCAATGTATTTATTTGTACTGATTGATTGATTGATTGATTGATTGATTGATTGATTCATTCATTGATATTTGCAAACCTCTGATGGTGTGAAGCATTGTGGTTGTATATGTAGTTTTTTGTTCATCTGTAATACACCTGTATGTCCCACTATAATTGAAGTTCACAGGTGAGATGTGAAAGATAAAAACTTGACTATTGTATGTGGTTGAAGAAAGTCTTCCTGGTTTAATTGGTCCTTTAACTTTAACTTCTCTTCCTTTTTCAACTGCTATCAGATCAGTCTGTGAATTAGGCCTCGGCTCCCAGGTCCACTTCCATCTATGGTATTCCTTTTTAGACTTGCAGATCAGTGATACGTCACTATTATTAGAGCTTTGTCTGTAAATGGTATTAATTTTATTATATCCATTATATGAATCTGGAAAGACAATAGGTGACATGGTGAATTTCATTGAATACATCTCAGTACATTTCAGTTTTAAAAAGCACTGTCTATATGCCTAAATATTTTTTTTTATTTGAGATTACTTCTGCATGTTTAACTTAGTATTCTTAATGAAAATATTATTATTTAGGCATACACCAGAGATTTAATATAAAATATACTTACTTGAACGGAGATTAAGCGTGTGAATCCTAACCGTTGCTACTCTTCCATCTTCCATCAATCTACAGTAATATTTGCCCTGATTGTGTTCATCAACGGTGTGTAAGATGATGTAGGCAGAGTTGTTGTACAGTAGAGTGGTGTTTGATGTTTGTTCTCCATCTCTCTCCCACTGCAATGTTGAGGATTCAGACAGGAAAGAGACCTCGCATCGCAAAGACACATCAACGCCACGCAGAACTTTTAGAGAAATGAAATTAAAACAGAGTGAATAAATATGGGGGGCCCTATAACAAAATATTAGAATTCCTATGATTTGGATAGTTAAAATATTAGAATTCCTATGATTTGGATAGAGTTAATCAATCACATCATTATAGTCACAAGCATAATGTTTACTCGCATGTTAAATAATAATACAATACATTTTCTACCTGGCAGATTTATGTAAACGTAATCCTGTTACAAACACGGAGTATTGTTAAAATAAAAATTACAGGTTTAGAAAACTCAACATATCCTGTTCAACTAATCATAACTGACAAGTTTCCAGACAGAATCAACTCATTCAAAAGAAAGCAAAAATTATGAAACTTAAAAATATATATATATTATTTATGTTCAGGTTTGTAAAACTCACCTTCTTGAGATTTGCAAAAAAAACCACTTCTCAACATTAAAATTAAAACGGAGATAATATGCATTCTGTTT
Source organism: Rhinichthys klamathensis goyatoka (assembly GCF_029890125.1). Taxonomy (NCBI): domain Eukaryota; kingdom Metazoa; phylum Chordata; class Actinopteri; order Cypriniformes; family Leuciscidae; genus Rhinichthys; species Rhinichthys klamathensis. The sequence goes on along the minus strand of NW_026607120.1, from coordinate 133,579 downwards.
TGTTCTGTTTATTTTAGAGCAAGAGGAAATGAAAGAAGGAAGGAAATGTAGTAATGCGCTGTTCATTTTTTTTCTCTTTAATAAAAAACTTTTGACTTTACATTTTAAATAGAGATATTAAAATAAACAAAAGAATACTGACGTTTTAAATGGACTGTTTGGGTCAGCTGAGGTAGGCCTACCTTTTTGCCATACTTTGGATATTTGAGAACAGGATCACTGAAAATGGCACATACATTAAGTTTCAAGTTTGTATTTGTTTATATTGCACATTTAAAAACAGCAAACAGGGCTGACCAAAGTGCTGAACAATACACAAGATGAAGAACAAGGACAAACCACACTTTCATGACAAAAGCTCACAACAAATTAAAAGCTAAAGAAAAAAAAGGGTTTTAATAGAGGATTTAAAAACAGTTCGAGATTGAGCCGCTCTGATGTAAACCAGAAGGCTGTTCCACAGCCTAGGGCCAGCAATCGCAAAGGCTCTGTCCCCTCTATTCTTTAACCGTTATATGGGGACAGACAAAAGTCTCTGATCTCTGATCATCTTTTTATGACCTCAGGTTTTGTGTGGGATTGTGTGGACAGAGTAGCTCAGACAAATAGCTCGGTGCCAGATTATTTACGGATTTAAAAACAAAAAGAAGAATTTTAAACTCAATTCTAAAATGCACAGGTAGCCAATGCACTATGCAGTGATTTTAAGATAGGTGAAACATGAAACACTTTTGCAGCAGCATTCTGTACTAATTGGAGACGAGCAATGGAGTGTTTATATACCATAGTAAAGAGAGTTGCAATAATCCAACCGCGATGTAATGAGCGCATGGACAGCAATCTCTAAGGTTTTCTCAGAGAGAGAGGATTTGATCTTGAGAAGACGTAGCTGGAAAAAACAAGAACTAATCACCACGTTTATTTGTTTTTCAAATTTGAGGTTCTGATCCCAGAGAACACCTAAATTCTTAATGCAAGATGAAGTTAGATAGAGATAATCCAGATCAATGTTACTGCTATTAGTTGTCATGGGGGCCAAAGACTATAACCTCGGTTTTGGATTCATTAAAAAATAAGACATTTTGAGAGAACCACATTTTTACTACTTCTAGCTCTAGGCATGCAAAAAGATATTTCAGATCAGTATATCTTTGTTGCGTTTCAGAGGCAAATAAATGTGTGTATCATCTGCATAGCAGTGAAATGATACACCATGCTTTCTGAAAATGGAGCCCAGAGGAAGTAAATATATGGAAAAAAGAATGGGTGTGAGAACAGACCCCTGCGGCACTCCACAGGAGAGTTGGGCTGGCGAGGAAGAAAAATTACCCAGTTTGACAGAGAAACTTCTATTTGTTAGATACGATCTAAACCAACTGAGGACAGTTCCCTGGATGCCCACAAAATATTCTAGTCGGGATAAGAGAGTTTTATGATCAACTGTATCAAAGGCCGAGGTTAAGTCTAACAGTAGTCACCAGCGTCAGTCGCTGACAGTATATCATTAGAAAGAAACCCTTAATAAAGCATACTCTGTGCTGTGCAGAGGCTTAAAACCAGACTGGAAAGTTTTAAGAATTTGATTTGAGCTAAGAAAAAACTGGAGTTGATTGAGAACCGTTTTCTCCAATGCTTTTGTAATAAAAGGAAGGGTCGAAAATGATTAAAATCCCTATCATCAAGTGAAGGTTTCTTGTGAAGAGGTGTAACAGTAGCTTGTTTTAGTACCGGTATATCAGGGATAGTCCCTGTGCTCAAGCATTTATTCAGAAAAGACACCAAACATGTTCCGACTGAATCAAAAGTTTGTTTCAAGATACGGGGAGAAAGAACATCAAGAAAGCAGAAGGAAGGTTTTAAATGATCAACAATTTCTCTGAACCAGTTTCTCTTCTGTCTCTCAAAGACACTCCTTATGGCTGAAGAACAACTCGGTTCAGGTGAGACATTAGCAGATGATTGCAACTGTGATCTTAGAGAGGTGATCTTCTCACAGAAAACCTTGAGAAACCTTCACATAATGATACTGAGGGATTTGAAATCACATTTATAGGAAGATTTAGGGGAGAATTTAACGCAGAAAATAAGGTTTTTGAATTATGATGGTTTTTTTAAATTAAATTAGAAAAATAGACTTAGGAGATATAGCTTTCTGAAAAGCACTGAGAGTTTTTAAGCATTTCATAAGAAATTTGTTGCTTATCACTTTTCCATTTACGTTCTGCTCTACATACTCACCTCAGAGAGCGGATGGTATCATTGAACCATGGTTCAGTCTTAGGTTTTGAAATCTTAGCTTTTAAAGGAGCAGTGGTATTTAAAACCTCGGAACATACAGTATTAAACAGACTAAGATGTTCTTCAGCATCCAAGTCAGGTAAGGGTGACTCTGGGACAGGGACAGAGACAGACACACCTCATTAAAGGAGTTAGTGAATTCATCATGGAAACAGGGAGAAAAGGAACGAGTCCATTGTGCAGTAGGTGAAATGTGCGATCTGTAGGAAAGGCCATAGAAAACAGTACAAGCATATGATCAGAGATCAGAGTGTTAAAAACCTGAACATCAGTAATGGAAACGCAATGAGAGAGTAGCAGGTCCAAAGTATGTCCAAGAGTATGTGTGGGATCTTTCACCCACTGAACCATGTTAAATGAGCCAATGAGATTTAAAAACTCCATTGTTAGAGGCTTTGACTGACAGCACACATGAATATTAAAGTCCCGCAGAAGACTATTGCTGTAATTAGTTACACATTCACCCATAAACGCATTAAAAAAAATTCCGGGAGAATGGTCCGAAGCCATCGAACAGGTGGATCGAGCAAATGCCAACGCCGGCACATCGGCCAACATTATTTTTTAGATAATGTAACATTGTTTAAGTCTGGGTTGTTCACAAGTCTACAGTTAGCTTACTGTTAGAAACTTAGTTAGAAACACTTACATATCAGTTTACAATTATAGGCCTATTAGGCTATTTGTGTCTTTCAGATGTGATAGTCCTCTTTAATTCCTAATGCTTAGATGATAGCACACTTTGGCCATAATTACCAAATGACCATTGCACACAGCTGCTGTGTCTTCGCTTCCATCTTCTACATCCTCACAGCGTGTTTACTCAGTCAACTTCTGACTTGACTTGACAACTTGGCTGCTGCCCTCTGGTGATGTATAAATAAACACATTTTCAAAGAGCACATCTGTTTTTTTTTTGTTTGTTTTTTACAGTGCGAGTGTGATCAAAGTAAAAAAAAAAATGAGAGAACAGCACTTCACATTCTAAAATGGATAAAGATCCTTTGTATGATACAGTATAATAATAATAAATATAGAATACACGATTATATATTCTAAAAATACACGTAAAGATATTATTTAAAACTGCCCTTCGTTTTAAATACATTTAGTCAAACTGAAGTAAGTTATAATTATTTTAGTAGCGCCTATAGTGCACGAACAAATAAGCCCGTTTTCTACTCTCGCGATATCTGGCTGTTGATCTGTGACTGAGACACTGAAAAACGTAAATATCAATGGCGACGTCCATAGCACTCTATGATAGCACTGCACAGTCTTATTACAATTTACATGGTATTATTTATCAAACGAGTCCAGTCGAGGCTAGCGTTCTTTTGTCAGACAATAATTACCAGACTGCAACTTTGATTTTGAGTGTTTAGCGCCATATTTTACCGGCACGAACAGAAAAAGACAGCGGCTGATAGATGACACACAGCTCGCATCATCTCCGTCTCTGTGAGTTCCAATGAAGACACGTCACGCACGAGTCAAGCAGTGTAAATATCGCAACGTGAAAGACCAATTAAGAATGTTATTTTATTAAAAATGTTTTTAAATATAGTGATGCATTAATATTGAAAAAAAAAGTATAATGTTGTACATTTTAAATTCCATAGTCAAACCGTCTGTTCATTAATTTATGTAGGTTTATTACAAAACATTAGCCGCTCTCCTCGTTTAGATATATCAACGGCATCAAATGAAAACTATGGGCTACATCTTTCGATCTTTTTATCATCAGTAAACTCTGGCACATTCGGACATTGTGTAATATGATGTCTTTACAAATCCTATTAAGCTTTCTGTCCGTTTCTTTGTACCAACATTTTCTTATCACTTTTTAATGATGACGACGTAAATGAATCTGGAATCAATTTATGTAAACAAATAGTTAAAAGAATGGGTTATTTATGATCACTTTTCAGTGTTGTTGGTGTAAATCAGGGTGCCCAGTCCTGTTTCTGGAGATCTACTTCTGGGTGCTTCTCAATTCTTATTTGTGCATCCTCGTTTCCTTTCCTCGCGTCTCAGCTCCCCCCTTACTGTCTATGGCTCCACCCCCTGTAAGATGCGAGGGAAGGCTGCAAGGAAAGAAAATGAGGACGGAGGAATCGAATGAAAGCTTTTTTTATACATTGAATACTTGATCACTCGAGCATTACTTCATAGCTTCATCAGCTGCGCTCAAAGAATCTGCCCTTATGTTGTATTAGTTTGGTGGTTATTTAAGAAATTCATAATACATAATAATAAAGCAAGATACCCTGTTGAAATATGTGAGATGTGTGGTTATAAACTGCAAAGGTTAAGTATAAATTAAAATTATTGTGACCGATGTGAAGAGGGAGGAGAATTGATACGTGCCGTCACGTTTAGTCAATAAAGCTCTTCCGCAAAGGATACACCTGTGTATCCTCACTCATAACTCCTCAGGAAGCCTCCTCACTCCTCGATCCTCGCCTCCTCGTGGTGCAATTAGAGAATTGAGATGTCCTTCAAGATGGCTGAGCTGGATCGGTTTCAGGGTCATAGGATGCAGTTCAGATCCAACATACCTGTCTGTAATTATCAAGTGCTAACAAAGATCTTAATTAGCTGGTTCAGTTGTGTTAGATCAGGATTGGAGCTGAATTTTGCAGGAAGTTAGATCTCCAGTAACAGGATTGTATGGGAGGCCGGATGGGACAAAACACATTGATGAAACACTTGTGCGTTCACATTAGACTTGCGCAGACATGTGAAACACGGACGAAACCCATTGAAACACTTGCGAAACACATTGAAACACTTGCGCGTTCACATTTGTGCATATATGAAACTACGGTGCTGCATAGCTACCAGACCACATACATATTATTTTTTTCCACTCAATTATGTCGTAATAACGAGATGTTATGTTAAAACAATAGCCTATATTTTCTAGGCCTAATAAGGACATGTGTAGTCATGTACAGAATATGCCTTTATCCACATAAAATGTATATAGCCTATCATGCCTTTATCATACTTTAACGTTTGAAAAGCTGAAGTAAATAGTAGCAGGACATTCTAACGCTTAATGTGAAAAAGGATTAACGTGGCTTAATGAGACAGTGATATTAAAAGATCAAATTCTGTACACACCTTATTAATAAACCATACTATGTATATAAAAGTAGATGAGCCCAGAATATGAACGCAATGCATGAATTACACGTTAAGCGTTTTCCTCATATTAAGCCCTTGATTCAGGGAATGGAATATTTGACCACTCCAAACGTCATCTTCATTAAAAAAATTATTTTGTTTATTAAACACAAAGTTTTTCATTTCAATAGCATTTCTAAATTTAGTTAATATTTCCAACAAACGAAACTCCGAGCCATTCCCCCACCCATAAGCGGTGATATAGGCTACATACATGTTCATAAATAAAAAATAAAAATGCACATATTAATAATAATAATATAAACAAATACAACACAGCCTATTACAGATAAACGCCCAACACTGGTTTCAGTTTTGCTTTAAATAAATTAGTTTAGGCTTTAAAATAAGTATTGTTTTTGGGCTAATAAATGCCACAAAAATGTATGTTTATTTTATAGGCTACTTAGCCTATTTTTCTTCTTTTTTTTTGCATTGAATACCATTTAAAGGATTTGTTGTGGAAAACACAATGCCATCCTCCCATAGAAAGCCACGTTAAGCATTTTCTTTATAATAACGGGTTTCTATGGGAGGAAAGCGTTAGAATGTCCTGCTACTATTTGCTTCAGCTTTTCGAACGTAGAAGTATGATAAAGGCATGATAGGCTATATAAATTTTATGTGGATAAAGGCATATTCTGTACATGACTACACATGTCCTTATTGGCCTAGAAAATGTGTCATTTAAGGACATATCTCTTTATTACAAGATAGCCTATGTCGTTTTAACGACATAACATCTCGTTATTACAAGAAAAGATGTTGTTAAAACGATATAACATCTCGTTATTGCAACGTAATTGAGTGGAAAAAATATGTATGTGGCAGCAATCCGCCACTGTAGTTTCATATATATATATATATATATATGCGCAAATATATGTTTGTACGCTCAAGTGTTTCACATGTCTGTGCAAGTCTAATGTGAATGCACAAGTGTTTCAATGTGTTTCGTCCGTGTTTCACATGTCTGCGCAAGTCTAATGTGAACACGAGTGTTTTAATGTGTTTCGTCCCATCCTCCCATAGGATTGAGCACTCCTGGTGTACAACGAAACGGCTGTGACGTCTTCCCTGCACCACTCTATTCAGACCGTTATCATGGTCACTATTGGTTTGTCCCGCCTCTTGCTTGTAATGTCTAGTAATAATTAACTCTTCTTGTGCAGAATTTTCCTCTGAAGATTTGCTCTGAAATCACAGTGAAGATGACTTGCAGAATGTTCGAAGATAAACAACATGCCTCCCTATATCAAAAATATCGATTTGATCCACCTGATGAGCTGAAGGAGCTTATTCTTCAGTATCTGGACAAAAAGGTAATATTATTGTACATTTTGAGCGCAACAATCTGACATGTTTGTCCACGGTATTGTGTGCATGACAGCTGAATGTTTGTTTGGTAACTGAGGCCTTTCCAAAATATCCATAACATATATTAAGTCTATAATACAATTATAATACATTATTGTAGTAGTAGTAATAATAATAATAAATATTCATTAACACATACTATGGCTGTAATAATATACAATATCAATTTTAGATAAGATTTTTTTTTTTTTTTTTTTTTTTTTTCACCTCTCCTCATGTTATGCTGTATTTTCTTCCTAAATGCTCTGTATTCCTGTCCTGTCTACCCCCTTGTCATATTGTATGTATGTTTGTATGGACAGGTTGATGGCTAATTTCGTTGGTACTTGTGACCAATGACAATAAAGGCTACTACTACTATATAATATAAGATACCATAGCACCTCCAAAGTCATACAGTAAAGAAGCTGATGGTACATAACCTATGCATATTTACTAATTTATTCATAAAATTCTATTCTCTCATATAATGTTGTAATTTTTTTAAATAAAATATAAAAACATGCTTCACAGAAAGGAAAGCCCCATCAGCTGGCCGTGGATTTAGGCTGCGGAACAGGGCAGAACTCTCGTTCGCTGACACCATATTTTCAGCAGGTGGTGGGCATTGATGTCAGTGAATCTCAGGTGGAGGAAGCAAGAGCAGTGCCAGGGTTCCCTAACCTCAGCTACAGGTCAGTAAAGCATGTTTCTACTCTCCTTTAACAAACAACTCATTCTTGTCCCATCTCTTCTTTACTCTGATTGTGCAAAAGATATGGAACAATGCACCTTTATACCTTTGTATAAACTTGAAAGAATGAAATTAAGTCTTTGAGACACAGCATTGTGCAATACAATGCTAACAGATTACTGTGGTCTAGCCCTGTCATGTTTATCATTAATTGACAGAGTTGGCACTGCAGAGGATCTGCCATTCCCAGATGGCTCGGTGGATCTGCTGACGGCTGCGTCTGCAGCTCATTGGTTTGACGCTGAAGGTTTTATAAAGGAGGCTGTACGTGTCCTGAAGCCTCATGGCTGCCTTGCTCTCTTTGGCTATGGAGACAATATGAAAATGCACCATGAGTCCTGTGGTGATCGACTTAATAAAATATATGAGGAAGTAAGCATATACCAGAACTATGTACTGCATATATGAATTGAATATGAGTACACAGAGCTGATTTAATACTAAATTATGTAACAAACTGACACTGTTTAATATTGAAATACCAAAGCTTCAGCTTACTGAATGCATGTTTATCAAATTTGAAATTTAACTGCTGTAATGTGCTCACAGAATAGTGATAACTGCACTCTGATATTAATTTATCCTGCTAGGTAAAGCAAATTCTGCTGCCCTACACAAGCACTAGGGTAACTGGGGCCAACAGTAAGCTAAAGGACTTATTTGAAGCCATACCCTTCCCAGACAAAGAGAGGTAAACCAGAGCACTGCACTGTAATGAATAATTAACCTTCTGTGTCAAAATGAGCCTCTACACAAGTCTGCTCATCACGTTTGCTTTCTTTTGTATAGTTACATTTGTGTTTAAAATAAAACATATTTTGTCTTTACATTATTATGTTAAAATAATATTATCTTTTACATATTTTATTTTAAATTATACCATCTTTGAAATGATATGAGTTGCAGTTGTGGTTTCTGATATCTTTGTAATATTTAGTTGTGTCTTTGTAAGGATCGAAATAATTCCAATAAAGCTGCAGCTGAGCATCAAGAACGTAACTGGTTTTATTCAGACGTTCTCCATGTACCAAGCCTATCTGAGAGCCGATTCAAATGCTGCAACTGCGCTGTTGGAGAAAACAGCATCACGGTAATTACTTCTTTCTCAAAAACTTCAGCATTTCAGGCTTTTACTGTCATGCAGCATTCATGGTTTGCAACACAAAATTGTACTGCAAGTTTCTCTTTGAGGAAACATTGTTAATTATTCTTCAAAATATTAGATTACGCTAATATGCTTTTTGTCCTTTATATATGATATTGATGGTATATCTACCTGTCACTTATTCTGTTCCAGTATTCTAGAAGAGTTGAAAGCGTCATCAACAGAGGCCAAAGTTGACTTTATAATGGAGTACTTCTGTGTGCTTGCATGTAAACCTGAGTGACACATGACTCAGTCACATGACCCAACACTACTGTACTGTCATTCCAGGTGTTTATATAATGTAGTTCCTACATAAGTTTTAATCTTACTTTGTCAATCAAGTTGTTAACAAATCTGTGAGCTTACACACAATATTTTTTTATAATTTCACATGAAATATTCTGAAAATATAAACCACTTAGTTTTTCACTATGTATTATGATGTTGCAAAATGTTACTTTGAAGTAATTTACTTTACAACATGCATGCATTAATATAATGTTGTTTAAAAAAACAACAATAAAATCAATGTTTTATTTTTATTATTTGCACTTGTGTAGTTTGTTCACATGAATAGTAAGCATTCCCTGGATGTCACAAAAATATTTACTCCAATCTAGGTTTTGTAAAAATTTAAATAAATCTTTCCTAACACCCACACTTAGGCCTAAGCCTTTTTTTTTAACGCGGGGGAAAAAAAACGTTTAATTAATTAGCTGCGCAGTACTTGGTATCCTTGTCCGCCTAAATGAATTATAAATAAACATAAAAACTAGTAGGCTATTTGCAGTATATTAAATCGTTTTTGACCTAATTATTTTGCACTGAAATGACACACTCGAGTCTGTCGGCTCTGGCAGCGTTGCATCACGTGCCACTGCGCAATCTAGCCTATAATTTCCGAAAATAGTACTCAACTACATACAATAGTATGTCAACTAGTGATATCAGCACAAGAACTGTTGAGGAAAATGCGACATAATTTAGACAATTGTTTTTTTCATATGTTATAATAACTGTCAGACACTCATTTCAGCCGCTCTGTGCATGTCCTCGCACCAAGCGAGGCTGAACAGGAGCTCAGCTTCGCGGCTGAGACACGAGACTATTAACTTAAAGCTTTTACTCTTAAACACAAAAGGCACGTCCACTTTAATAAAATAATTATATGTATTAAACAAACCAGATCAAGACGAGAGCAGAAACGAAATAAAGTGCATAACTGAAAAATAAAGCATAGGCAACTAATCAACCAATCACATGGCAGTTGCTTCAATGCATTTAGGGGTGTGGTCCTGGTCAAGACAATCTCCTGAACTCCAAACTGAATGTCAGAATTGGAAAGAAAGGTGATTTAAGCAATTTTGAGCGTGGCATGGTTGTTGGTGCCAGACGGGCCGGTCTGAGTATTTCACAATCTGCTCAGTTACTGTGATTTTCACGCACAACCATTTCTAGGGTTTACAAAGAATGGTGTGAAAAGGGAAAAACATCCAGTATGCGGCAGTCCTGTGGCCGAAAATGCCTTGTTGATGCTAGAGGTCAGAGGAGAATGGGCCGACTAATTCAAGCTGATAGAAGAGCAACTTTGACTGAAATAACCACTCGTTACAACCGAGGTATGCAGCAAAGCATTTGTAAAGCCACAACACGCACAACCTTGAGGCGGATGGGCTACAACAGCAGAAGACCCCACCGGGTACCACTCATCTCCACTACAAATAGGAAAAAGAGGCTACAATTTGCAAGAGCTCACCAAAATTGGACAGTTGAAGACTGGAAAAATGTTGCCTGGTCTGATGAGTCTCGATTTCTGTTGAGACATTCAGATGGTAGAGTCAGAATTTGGCGTAAACAGAATGAGAACATGGATCCATCATGCCTTGTTACCACTGTGCAGACTGGTGGTGGTGGTGTAATGGTGTGGGGGATGTTTTCTTGGCACACTTTAGGCCCCTTAGGGCCAATTGGGCATCGTTTAAATGCCATGGCCTACCTGAGCATTGTTTCTGACAATGTCCATCCCTTTATGGCCACCATGTACCCATCCTCTGATGGCTACTTCCAGCAGGATAATGCACCATGTCACAAAGCTCGAATCATTTCAAATTGGTTTCTTGAACATGACAATGAGTTCACTGTACTAAAATGGCCCCCACAGTCACCAGATCTCAACCCAATAGAGTATCTTTGGGATGTGGTGGAACGGGAGCTTCATGCCCTGGATGTGCATCCCACAAATCTCCATCAACTACAAGATGCTATCCTATCAATATGGGCCAACATTTCTAAAGAATGCTTTCAGCACCTTGTTGAATCAATGCCACGTAGAATTAAGGCAGTTCTGAAGGCGAAAGGGGGTCAAACACAGTATTAGTATGGTGTTCCTAATAATCCTTTAGGTGAGTGTATATGACTGAATAGTGTTGAACTTTATTCTCCTGAGTCACTTCACTTTTGGTGTGAAAGGCCTTAACATTTGCCAAAAATACCTCTTGCCAAAAAAGTCCAGCCCAGGTGAGAAAAGCTAACGCAAAAGTAACATAATTCATTACTTTCCATAAAAAGTAACTCAGTAACGCAATTAGTTATGTTAGCAATATTGTAATGCATTACTTTTAAAAGTAACTTTCCCCAACACTCCCTGTTCATCAATATCAACATCAACAGATTGGTTGAGCTTGATGCATCTCTGTACTTTCTTTTTTATATTTTCATATCTCCATCTTTCTTAAATGCTTACATCCCTTGTTTTACAAACAATCTTATGATTTTAAACTAACCCGAGATGGCTTTCAAAATTACTGTAGGGAAAACTTGAGTGTAAAGTTTTCCCTGCTCTGATATCAATGTGAATATTTAACTTCATCCTCTCAGCATGACATCTAGTTAGCCTAGAAACCTTTGATCCCATTCTGCTCATTGGAAAGGAGATGTTCATTAACCTTGACAGGACTTTTAGTATTCTACTGCACAGTGAATGAGCTAAAACCTCTGTGTGTGTGTGAGCCACAAGTCCTCATTAGCAAACTGAGCACATAATGGTTAGCCAAAAGGAATGTTTTAAACCGCTTTGCGCTTTTGTCACAGTTGATATTGTGTCAGCGTGTGAAGAAACAAATAGAACCTGAAACCTGAGATGGCTCCACCCCTTCCTTTCCCTCAAGTTAGTATACTGACTGTTCAAATCTCTCCAGCTTTATGATTTGAGAGGCTGTACAGCTGTCCAAAAATGTCTGTACGTTTGTTTGAGGGTAAAGAACATGCAACCTCATACTGGAAGTACAGAATTTCTCCTTCTGAAGAGCTCATCAGCAAGGTTCTACAATTCCACAGGAGTAATGTAAGACTTTTGTTCATTCATTAGCCTGCCATATATGCCATTTTATTTACATTTGGAAATATTGCACACTTTTACTGTATTTTCTCAGAAAAATGCATCCAATGACCTGGCAGTAGATGTTGGTTGTGGGTCAGGGCAGGGAACGCTGCTCTTAGCACCTCATTTTACTCGTGTAGTGGGAACAGACATCAGCCCAGCTCAACTGGAGATGGCGAGGAAACATGTCAACATTCCAAATGTCTCTTACAGGTATGGTAGGCAAACAGCTTGCCTTTGTGTAAATAAATCAGCTGTCACGTTTACCTTTCCATCAACCAGGCACTACAGTACACAGTCATCAACACACAACACTTTGCTTTAAAACTAATGCAGAAACATTTAGTATCCTGTCGTTTTACTACAAAAGGGAGTGTTAATCTGAGGATTTGTGCAATTGAGCCTCAGAAATTGTGTTTGGAATTATGGTCTTTTCATTGTGGAACTGGGCCATTATGGCATTTCTGTCACAATGGATCAAACACACCACTGCATATGCACAAAAATGTCAAACTAATCAAGGAGGAATATTATCAAACTTGCTTATATAGAGATTTTTTTTTAAATGACATTTTATTTATTTATTCCTTTAGCAGATTATTTTATCCAAAGTGACTTTCAAATTAAATGTATGAAAATCGTGTGTATAACTTACATATACACACATATATATATAATTGCAAAGCATTTATACATTATGATCATATTTGTTGTACTGCCTTTATGATTTTTTATTTTTTATTTTAATTAGAGTGTTGTTTCCAGACAGGAGGATTCTCTTTACTGTTTTACAGCAATGAAAATAATTAATGAGTCACTAATTGCAATTTAAAAATATTTGATTTCAGTGTCTTTGTAAAAAAGTTTGTTTGTTAAGGTGAAATAAATCATGATTATGCCCTTGATTTTGTTCTCTTCATGAGTTTAACCCATAGTATACATGCTACTGTTTTCACTTATTTGAAACACAAAGGGAGAGTCCAGCTGAAGAACTGCCTTTTGAAGATGGCTCTGTAGATCTTGTGACGGCAATGTCTGCGTTCCATTGGTTTGACCATTCACGTTTTCTTCAAGAGGCTCACAGAGTGCTTAAGCCTCATGGCTGTCTCGCACTTCTTAACTACACCATGGACATGGAGCTCAGCTATGGAGACTGCTCAGAGACTTTAAACCACATCTGTAATGAGGTAGGAATCATAAGAATGAAAGTTTCTGACTTACGGTATAAATGCTTGTCAACTGTCTGAACATTTGTATGTGTGTGCAACATACTGAGGACATTTTAGAAGCTCTTTGAAATTATGTAAAATGTGCATTTGACCAATAATATAAAAAAACACCTGATCTTCTATTTAAGGGATAGTTCACCCCAAAATTAAAATTCTGTCAGAAATTAGAAATTACTCACCCTCATGTTGTTCCAACCCTGTAAGGACTTTCGTTCATCTTCGGAACACAAGTTAAGATATTTTTTATTAAATCTGAGAGCTGGATCACTCCTCCATAGGCTTCTAAGGGATTGAAACTTGCCGGCCCAAAAGTTATTAAAGACATTGTTAAAATAGTCCAAGTGACTACAGTGGCTCAATCTTAAGTTTATCAATACTTTTTGTGCGCAAAAAAACAACAAAAATAACGACTTTATTCAACTATTAATTTCCCTCTGTGGGCCTCAGTGAGTTCATGGTTCTGTGTTGTACGTCACACGCATCACACACCAGCGTCGGCCAATAGTGAGCCTACGTGTGGCGTACAACACAGAAGCGCTGCGCAGTTACACTACGTGAACTAACTCGAGGCCAACAGAGAAGGAAATGAATAGTTGAATAAAGTCATTATTTTTGTTGTTTTTTTTGCGCACAAAAAGTATTCTCGTCGCTTGATAAATTTAAGATTAAGCCACTGTAGTCACTTGGAATATTTTAACGTCTTTAATAACTTTTCTGGGCCGGCAAGTTTCAATCCCTTAGAAGCCTATGAAGGAGTGATCCAGCTCTCAGATTTAATCAAAAATATCTTAATTTGTGTTCCGAAGATGAACGAAAGTCTTACAGGGTTGGAACAACATGAGGGTGAATAATTACTGACAGAATTTTCATTTTGGGGTGAACTATCCCTTTAAGTCATAACAATAAAACATTGACTCAACACACATTACCCGCCCTATTTTACAGCGCTAAGACTGATTAAACTACAAGTTCAAAGATCAAAATAATCATTTTTGTAAGCACTATACTTTCATGAAGCCTATTATTTTCACTGAAAAGTCCAAATTGTAAAACAGTATTTCAATATGGGTCAGAACTCAGACTTATTCTGTACAATTTACACGCTTAAAAAAAAAGATTCAATGGCCTTCTATTGGATTCTTGACTCAGTTTTAAAGACTTTATGCCAAAAATGTTCTATAAGGAGAAATGTCTTAAATTATTGCATACTACATTATTAGCTACTAATTAATTATAAATTCATAAAATTTAATCAAGATTGAACATTAATTCAAATTAAATTAAAACTAAATCCGTTAAAAAATGGGAACCTCTAAAAAGTTCTTTATAAGCACCTGACAGAACCCTTTACGATTATATGTAGAGCCTTTTCTTAGATTGTAAATAAAAAAACCTGCTGTCTGATGCCCCGTTTACACGAAGGGAAGACGCAGATATTTCTCTGCGGTTCGGCCTCTCATTTACACGAAAACCCCGTTTTTATCACAGAAAACGATTATTTCTACTCCGGCCAAAGTGGAGATTTCTGATAACGCCGGTTATGTGTTGCCGTGTCAACTGGGAGAAATGGGGTTTTAGATTCTCAAACGTCACATTATGCGCCAGAAAATGCTTAACGTCACATGAGCGCCCAACGGCGTATTTATGCGGGTTGATGTAAATGACAACTTTTTTGAAAACGATGTTGTGTGCACAATGTTATTATTGAAAACGGAGGGAGGGAGGGGGTGGGGGGGTGGGGGGTGGGGGGTGGGGGGGTGGGGGGATATTTGTTTCTCTAAATACCTGGTTTAACATTATGTGTAAATGTGGCCTAAACCACTGGTTTATTTCTGAGCTTTGAATCATTGTCATGTTTCGTGACTCACAGGTCGCACTGATGTGCTGTAGCATCTGATAAGTTTTGGCCGCCCTGATGTGCTGTTTGATATTTTCACACATGAACAAGTGTTACAATTTTTGTCTCACAACTGTAGAGTTATATATGTCTTATTACAGTTTTATGCAGTGCTACAGCCTTTCCGGAACCCTTACCTGGGTCCCAGCTCCCTCGAACTTTACAAGAAAACCTACAACTCTCTCCAGTACCCAGTTAAAGAATGGTAATATAGTTCTACATTATCCAACTAGCTGTTAAAATGTAAATTTTTGTTACGAACTGCTCCGAGACAAGAAGGTTGAGGCAGTGGCGGCCTTAAGCATCTGGGGGCCCGTTTCAATAACTAATATGAGGCCCTACCCACATAAAACATAAACATAATAGAGCAGAAAAAGCAAGATTCCTGTTGGTTTGCATCAATGGTATATTATTTTATTACGTGCACTTTCAGCTTCATGAACAGGCAGCTCTGCTCAACATAGAAATAATCCAACCTTATTTGATTCAAACTATATACAATTATACAGCGTTTTACGTTGGAATAAGCCTCGCCCTTTCACGCAGGGTAACTTCACTTTGGTAGACTGAAGCTTTTCTTTTGTTGTCCGATATCTTTCGTTTTTCAGCACCACTGGCATATGTACGTTTCATTTCCTCTTAAAATTATTTTCCTGCTCAAAATAACATTTTACCCTAACGGCAAAAAAGGCAAAGGTATAAATACATAAACTACAAATATTATACTTCAGATCCAAGCCGTTTGCGGGGCGGTAAACGTCGCCATGGTAACCGCGAGTTCGACCAATCAGAGACGTCAGTGTTTTGCTTAGAATTGTGGGTAGTGTAGTATTTCTCCAGAAGATCGCGAATAACAAGGTTGATTTCATACCTTGTGGCTTTTATAGGAGCAGAAACTTTTGTTTCACAACCTCGTAGTCAATCTACCTTGAATGGTTTAGACATTATGGCTGAAAATCAATATCCTATGGAAGAAATTGAATGGGATTTTGCCGGTCTGTTGGGGGCCCCCTTGGAGGGCAAGGCCTGTTTCAATTGAAACGGGTGAAACATAGGTAAGGCCGCCCCTGGGTTGAGGATTCAAATGCAGTTTATTGTTCAGAGCGTTATCCAAAGACGTAATCCAGAAAACAGGCAAGAGGTCATAAACATAAAGCAAGCAGTCCAAACAATCACAGGGACAGAGGCAAAAAATCCTAGGACAGGCGGAGATCAAAACCACGGACACGGGAACAACAGACAGAACGCTCAGAATTGCAGTAGAAACACTAAACAAGACTTTGCAGGGAATAAATGAGAAAACCAGGTTTATAAAGGGTGAGCTAAACAAGGTAATGACACACAGGTGGATGTAATTATAGTTGATGAGTCCAGGCAGAGGATTATGGGGGATGAAGTCCATGATTGAGAGGGAATAGTCCGGGGTGGAGTGCCCTCTGGTGGCAATCACAGGCACTCTGGTCACTGTGACAATTTTGTAGTTAGGTGAAGACAGTTCAAAGTGCAACCAGTCCTAGGTTTAGAGACTGAAGATGTTTTATTAAGCTATAATGTAAGAGAAGCTGTTATATTGTGATTATAGCCATGGTTAGGACTTGTTCTGCCTTGAGTGCATTATTGATTTAATAAAATGGATGTCACACTAAGGACACAATTTTTAATTTTAATGATATTAAAGGGATGGTTCACCCCAAAATGAAAATTCTGTCAGTAATTACTTACCCTCATGTTGTTCCAACCCCATAAGACTTTCGTTCATCTTCGAAACACAAATTAAGATATTTTTGATTAAATCTGAGAGCTGGATCCCTCCTCCATATGGCTTCTAAGGGATTAAAACATGCCGGCCCAGAAAAGTTAATAAAGACATCGTTAAAATAGTCCAAGTGACTACAGTGGCTCAATCTTAAGTTTATCAATACTTTTTGTGCGCAAAAAAACAACAAAAATAACGACTTTATTCAACTATTAATTTCCCTCTGTGGGCCTCAGTGAGTTCATGGTTCTGTGTTGTACGTCACACGCATCACACACCAGCGTCGGCCAATAGTGAGCCTACGTGTGGCGTACAACACAGAAGCGCTGCGCAGTTACACTACGTGAACTAACTCGAGGCCAACAGAGAAGGAAATGAATAGTTGAATAAAGTCATTATTTTTGTTGTTTTTTTTGCGCACAAAAAGTATTCTCGTCGCTTGATAAATTTAAGATTAAGCCACTGTAGTCACTTGGAATATTTTAACGTCTTTAATAACTTTTCTGGGCCGGCAAGTTTCAATCCCTTAGAAGCCTATGAAGGAGTGATCCAGCTCTCAGATTTAATCAAAAATATCTTAATTTGTGTTCCGAAGATGAACGAAAGTCTTACAGGGTTGGAACAACATGAGGGTGAATAATTACTGACAGAATTTTCATTTTGGGGTGAACTATCCCTTTAAGTCATAACAATAAAACATTGACTCAACACACATTACCCGCCCTATTTTACAGCGCTAAGACTGATTAAACTACAAGTTCAAAGATCAAAATAATCATTTTTGTAAGCACTATACTTTCATGAAGCCTATTATTTTCACTGAAAAGTCCAAATTGTAAAACAGTATTTCAATATGGGTCAGAACTCAGACTTATTCTGTACAATTTACACGCTTAAAAAAAAAGATTCAATGGCCTTCTATTGGATTCTTGACTCAGTTTTAAAGACTTTATGCCAAAAATGTTCTATAAGGAGAAATGTCTTAAATTATTGCATACTACATTATTAGCTACTAATTAATTATAAATTCATAAAATTTAATCAAGATTGAACATTAATTCAAATTAAATTAAAACTAAATCCGTTAAAAAATGGGAACCTCTAAAAAGTTCTTTATAAGCACCTGACAGAACCCTTTACGATTATATGTAGAGCCTTTTCTTAGATTGTAAATAAAAAAACCTGCTGTCTGATGCCCCGTTTACACGAAGGGAAGACGCAGATATTTCTCTGCGGTTCGGCCTCTCATTTACACGAAAACCCCGTTTTTATCACAGAAAACGATTATTTCTACTCCGGCCAAAGTGGAGATTTCTGATAACGCCGGTTATGTGTTGCCGTGTCAACTGGGAGAAATGGGGTTTTAGATTCTCAAACGTCACATTATGCGCCAGAAAATGCTTAACGTCACATGAGCGCCCAACGGCGTATTTATGCGGGTTGATGTAAATGACAACTTTTTTGAAAACGATGTTGTGTGCACAATGTTATTATTGAAAACGGAGGGAGGGAGGGGGTGGGGGGGTGGGGGGTGGGGGGTGGGGGGGTGGGGGGGGGGGGGGGATATTTGTTTCTCTAAATACCTGGTTTAACATTATGTGTAAATGTGGCCTAAACCACTGGTTTATTTCTGAGCTTTGAATCATTGTCATGTTTCGTGACTCACAGGTCGCACTGATGTGCTGTAGCATCTGATAAGTTTTGGCCGCCCTGATGTGCTGTTTGATATTTTCACACATGAACAAGTGTTACAATTTTTGTCTCACAACTGTAGAGTTATATATGTCTTATTACAGTTTTATGCAGTGCTACAGCCTTTCCGGAACCCTTACCTGGGTCCCAGCTCCCTCGAACTTTACAAGAAAACCTACAACTCTCTCCAGTACCCAGTTAAAGAATGGTAATATAGTTCTACATTATCCAACTAGCTGTTAAAATGTAAATTTTTGTTACGAACTGCTCCGAGACAAGAAGGTTGAGGCAGTGGCGGCCTTAAGCATCTGGGGGCCCGTTTCAATAACTAATATGAGGCCCTACCCACATAAAACATAAACATAATAGAGCAGAAAAAGCAAGATTCCTGTTGGTTTGCATCAATGGTATATTATTTTATTACGTGCACTTTCAGCTTCATGAACAGGCAGCTCTGCTCAACATAGAAATAATCCAACCTTATTTGATTCAAACTATATACAATTATACAGCGTTTTACGTTGGAATAAGCCTCGCCCTTTCACGCAGGGTAACTTCACTTTGGTAGACTGAAGCTTTTCTTTTGTTGTCCGATATCTTTCGTTTTTCAGCACCACTGGCATATGTACGTTTCATTTCCTCTTAAAATTATTTTCCTGCTCAAAATAACATTTTACCCTAACGGCAAAAAAGGCAAAGGTATAAATACATAAACTACAAATATTATACTTCAGATCCAAGCCGTTTGCGGGGCGGTAAACGTCGCCATGGTAACCGCGAGTTCGACCAATCAGAGACGTCAGTGTTTTGCTTAGAATTGTGGGTAGTGTAGTATTTCTCCAGAAGATCGCGAATAACAAGGTTGATTTCATACCTTGTGGCTTTTATAGGAGCAGAAACTTTTGTTTCACAACCTCGTAGTCAATCTACCTTGAATGGTTTAGACATTATGGCTGAAAATCAATATCCTATGGAAGAAATTGAATGGGATTTTGCCGGTCTGTTGGGGGCCCCCTTGGAGGGCAAGGCCTGTTTCAATTGAAACGGGTGAAACATAGGTAAGGCCGCCCCTGGGTTGAGGATTCAAATGCAGTTTATTGTTCAGAGCGTTATCCAAAGACGTAATCCAGAAAACAGGCAAGAGGTCATAAACATAAAGCAAGCAGTCCAAACAATCACAGGGACAGAGGCAAAAAATCCTAGGACAGGCGGAGATCAAAACCACGGACACGGGAACAACAGACAGAACGCTCAGAATTGCAGTAGAAACACTAAACAAGACTTTGCAGGGAATAAATGAGAAAACCAGGTTTATAAAGGGTGAGCTAAACAAGGTAATGACACACAGGTGGATGTAATTATAGTTGATGAGTCCAGGCAGAGGATTATGGGGGATGAAGTCCATGATTGAGAGGGAATAGTCCGGGGTGGAGTGCCCTCTGGTGGCAATCACAGGCACTCTGGTCACTGTGACAATTTTGTAGTTAGGTGAAGACAGTTCAAAGTGCAACCAGTCCTAGGTTTAGAGACTGAAGATGTTTTATTAAGCTATAATGTAAGAGAAGCTGTTATATTGTGATTATAGCCATGGTTAGGACTTGTTCTGCCTTGAGTGCATTATTGATTTAATAAAATGGATGTCACACTAAGGACACAATTTTTAATTTTAATGATATTAAAGGGATGGTTCACCCCAAAATGAAAATTCTGTCAGTAATTACTTACCCTCATGTTGTTCCAACCCCATAAGACTTTCGTTCATCTTCGAAACACAAATTAAGATATTTTTGATTAAATCTGAGAGCTGGATCCCTCCTCCATATGGCTTCTAAGGGATTAAAACATGCCGGCCCAGAAAAGTTAATAAAGACATCGTTAAAATAGTCCAAGTGACTACAGTGGCTTAATCTTAAGTTTATCAAGAGTTTATCACAAAAAGTATTCTCGTTGCTTGATAAACTTAAGATTGAGCCACTGTAGTCACTTGGACTATTTTAACGATGTCTTTATTAACTTTTCTGGGCCGGCAAGTTTTAATCCCTTAGAAGCCATATGGAGGAGGGATCCAGCTCTCAGATTTAATCAAAAATATCTTAATTTGTGTTCCGAAGATGAACGAAAGTCTTACGGGGTTGGACCAACATGAGGGTGAGTAATTACTGACAGAATTTTCATTTTGGGGTGAACCATCCCTTTAAGCAAATTCATTATGCGTGTCTGACATAACAGACGGTTGCTATGCAGGATCATAAATAAATAGAAAAATAAATAAATAATGTCAAAGCCATTTCTTTATTGTGGATTATAACATGGCTGGAATGCTGTATTGACCAATCATAAGCCGGTCTGCAACTGTGTTTTGTCTCAAGGCAAGAGTTTTTTTGGGTGAGGAAGCCTGTACCTCTCTCTGGCTACATCGGCATGGTGGAGTCTTTCTCCACTTTCCAGGCACTATTAAAAAAAGATCCAGAAGAGGCCAGACGACTCTCAAATGACATTGAAAAAAGGTATATAGAGTTCTCTACACCTATTCATGATTGAAATGTCTGTAATATACTCCTGTGTGTGTATCACACCATCTCTTTCTTTCTCTTTTCCTCACACTCTCATTTTCCTGTAAAGACTGTTGTGTGCAATGGACGTGATATCCTCGGAGACAGAAGTTATCATGGGAGTCAAATACTTCTATTTTCTATCCTGCAAGCCAGAAAAATAATGATTTTCTTTAAATCTTTATTTATATGATTTATTAGTATGATTTCACCTTGTTATTCATTAATATTCCTAATGTGATCAATTTACTGCTAATTTAATTACTGATTTAATTGAAACCATCAGGTTTCATAACCAACACTTTAGTTAAAGCCTTTATGTATAATGCATTAAATGTATTAATAATCTGTTATAATGCATTATATATTTTAATAAATAATTGTACCAATATTTGCAGATTTCTCATTACATCTGAAATAGGTAATTTGTCATGTTTTTTATTGAGTTATACTTTCTAAAGGTGTACCAATGAATAGATAAATATTGCGGTTACAATTGTTCATGAGACCATACAATGCATTATGAGATGCAAGGCATAATTAATGCATTACAATGCATCATTAATGCATTAAAAATAATTTCATAATGCATTATAAAGGCTATAAGTAAAGAGTTACCAGTAATTTCTTTACACTTTCAATACATATGGGATTTTAATCATTATTTTTCTAAATTTTACACGTTTTTCAAGTTAAAAGGTAGTTTTTACAAATATCATTTTGGTTCATCTTGATTTTTGAAATTTAATTTAATAAAAAAATCTAATACTAGAAGATTATGTGTATTCAAGTCATTGTCTTTATGAATTGTATATTTAATGTTTTTTAATAAATTACTAAACCCAGACAAAAATCGTCCAGTAATTGACCCATGTACAAGGTGTATTTGAAGGAGAATCCAGCAGGGTGCAGTGTTGACTTAATCATGCAGCAAGACATGAGAGAGAAGCAGCATGTCTATCTACCCAACGTTGTCCATCTGTAGCCTACAGCTGCCTGGGACGACACGAAATATCAATTCCACGGTACAGTGATTAAACACAGGCTATACACACATTGAAACAAAGTAAACCTTGAGTGACATTCTGTGTAGGCCTACACTTCAAAAGGTTTGCCACAATTCTCTTCAAACAATCCAAATGTTAGCTTGAACCATCCATTTGTGTGTTTTTTTTTTACTGCTCTCGTAGTGAGGTTTAATTTTAGCCTTAGTTCAGTCAAATGAAAAGAAAAAAAACAACAACTTTTGATTCAAACACAAAACTTTCCATAATGATCTTTTGGGAAGGCAGACGTCAGACCATACATTGTGTAGTTGCGAAGATGCTCAAATGAATGGGATGAATGGATGACAGGATGTGCGTGTTTATATCTCTTGCCTAGAAAAGTAATCCACAGACCTATCAAATGACAGCACATGATACAGTGAATGTAAGAGAATATGGTGCCAACGCTCATATGTGAGGCAGTTGATAGGATACGCTATACAATGTTGATGAATTGATTCTTCTCATTATCCCAGCATTCAAGCCGAGGAAAGTCAGGCTGCGTCCGAACTCACATACTTTTTGAGTAGGTAGGCTACTTATTTCGTATAGGGAATTACTTTACGACCGCTAAAAAGCATGTTCTAGTATGAAGGTGTGTAGTATGAATGTAATGCGGACGTACTACTACATCCACCATATTTGCCTTTATCACGTGACCTCACCTACCAGCGTCAGTTACATTCATAAATCCTCTCCTGTGGCCTCATGGCATGGGCTAGTAAAGTGTCCATGGTACACACAATCTCTCCGGAAGTAGTTCATCCGGGTACGTCTTGCCTACTCTTTTATGAGTACAGTGAATTCAGACGTAGTTATTTTTGTCACACAGGCTTATGTTTTCTGCCTACTATAGTAGTGAAGTATGCGATTTCGGATGCAGCCAATAGGAAACGAAAGTTGATACGGCTTCTCAAACAAGTAAAAATGTTTGCTGTGTGTCTTTGAGAGTATATAATGTGTAAAATTTGAAATCTGCGTAACATATAGTTAGCTGAAGTTGAACCGTATGAACCCACTAAATCTGGCAGTAACTGCTACTGTTGCAGTGTTCATGTTTTTATGCAGACTGCTTTGTACATTGTAATGGAATATTTTTTTATGGTTTAAACTCCTTGTTAATATAATACACATTTTGGTAAAGCATAATAAAGGTAACCAAATATATAGCCTATGAGCTGCATTTTTAACCCTAGAATGCCATGCAGCAAACACTTTTTTTCTCTCAATTTTCTAGAGGGATGAGTCTTCTGTCTGTGGTGTCAGTCAACTCTGCCCATATAGCTTTTCTGGCATTGAACCTGGAATATTATAAATCCCTGCCTCTGTAGGAGGTGTTTTACCAGTATACAAAAGAAAACACAATTCTCAAATCCTGCATGAGTCAACAAGTACAGAATATTCAAATTGTCAACACCGCATGATTACCAGATAGCATAATCCTCTTGAAATGAACAGTTTTGTGAAATTAGACACTTCTTATTTACTCGCCTCCACCCCCTTCTATCCAACATTTAAGTGTCTGAATACACAGTGACCCATCACATGCACCATTGTAATCCATTGTGAAATATATTCATCCTGGCTGAGCTGTTGAGAGGGGTTATGTTGAATCATCTGCCCCTTCGCACAAACAGGATCTGAGACCTGGGGCCAGTTGCATAAACATAGCCATTATGTTAAGACAGTGCTTAAGTAGTATGAACCTCTAGCAGTAGTCAGGGGCAGTCAGTCTTAGTTTTCGGTATCAATTTAGGTTAATCTACGTTTTTATGTAACTGAATAAAGGTCTTACAGAAAAAAATGTGATGTCTAACTTGATGTCTTAGAGGTTTATGCAACCAGCCCCTGTGGACTCACCTCTGCTGGAGCTCTCACGTGCTAAATGTGAGCTATGGTTTCTCATGTCGGTGTGAAAAATAGACTACTTGCTCTTTTTTCAAAATTAATTGTTATGGACAGACCTAAACATGTACAACATCACGGTGAACATGTTTTTAAAAGGACAAACAAACATCCATAATCAAAGAGTACATACTCTTATTTAACAAAGACAATGGTATGTGTGGCTCTGTTTGATTTATTTAACATGGGATTTTAATAAAATATAGGCAATGGGACTTTGTGGAATTTTGATATGAAAAAATTATGCTTGTCTGCAAAGTCTTTTCTATATACCGTCCACACACCTTTAAATAAAGCCAGTGTAGATTCTGTTAATAACTCTCATGAGATGTTCATTTGATGAATAAATTGTAGTTCGCACTGAAATTTGAAGCAAGTCTTTTCAGTGCAAAAAGTTATATAGCATGTAATACTAGACAGTTATATTTGTAAGATATAGTTGTCTGTTACGCAAAAGATCTTTTAAGGTACATTCCTCTTTGCATGTTTTCAAATTATGATATTGTTTTCTAATATCTAATATTTTCTGTGGCAATTTGCCTTACTTTTATATTCTTTTAAAGTGATAACTCACCCAAAAAATGTATTTCAATCATTTATTCAATCTCATGTCATTCCAAACCCATATATATTTGTTTCTTCCCTGGAATATAAAAGGACTTTAAAGAATACTCTATTCCATGGAATAAAAAAAAATAAAAAAAGAGACATTAAAATTTCAAAAAAATATCTAAAAGCTTCATGAAAATATCATAAAAGTGGTCCAGATCACTGATTTTAAGTTTTTCTCAGTCAGTTAGTCTAGTTCTTGGCCACTTTCCAAATAAGGTGACCTTCATAAGACATGTAAAAATATACATGGCTAAGTTGTTTATAAAGAACTCTATTTGAGTTAATTTGCAAGAGGAGACAGTCATGCTGAATGACTGCGCCAAAGCTCTGCCTCATCAGCCTCAGGACACAAGGGACACAATAACATCTGTTACAACAAAGAAGGAAAATAATGCTTCCCCATAAAAAATAAAACAAACGTTTCTCTGTCTGAGAGTATTTGAGAGGTAGGATCTCCTCAACAGTTAATTTGTTTATTCATGAAGTAAAACCAAGATGGATAATCTGATTGGCTGTACGTTTTAAAGAGCAACGATGAAACATGAATAATTAATTAGAGAATAGGATTATTCAGAGGTGACTCAAGATTGTATATCAACAGATGTCCCCTAGAAAATCAAGTTTTCAAACCCACATTCATAATTCATATTTTAACCTATTGCTTATTTACATAAATATATATTTCCATTATCAACATGAACCACGAGCTACGATTCATCCATCGAAACACATATAATCCTGATCTATTATTAAATGGCTAGATTAATAGAAAATATCAGTCAGGGTATGACTGCATATAATTTGTAATCATTTTAATGTGATGAGAAATATTAACAATAGAGTTGATATTTACCACTTATTTTAGTAAAAACTTTGGTAACGCTTTAGATTACAGCCCAGAAAGTACTGGGTAATTAAAGCAATTTTACAGCGTAACCTTCGGTAATTATAGTGTACCTATAACGTACTTACAATATAAGTATAAGGGAACAATATTTTAAGTTTGGGGAAGAAAGGGGTAACAACCAGGAGAATTAAAAAAATATTAATATTGTGAGTATTATAGAACTAAGGGGTACTTATTCTACTATTATGATATAACAATCTTACATTTGTGATCAATTTAGCAAGAACATACACTACGTACCTTTTTGAAATAATGGTGAACCAGTACATACTGTATAGGCTTTATAAATAGATATAATAGATATGTACCCTGTAATTTTTAAAATGTAATCTTTTTAACAAAAGTGCACTGAAAACGAAAACTATTGCAACTTTTGCTTAAATATTGGGGAAAGATACTCTTGATTCATGTAGCTTGTTACCCTCTTGTTCCA
This sequence comes from Rhinichthys klamathensis goyatoka, assembly GCF_029890125.1. Taxonomy (NCBI): domain Eukaryota; kingdom Metazoa; phylum Chordata; class Actinopteri; order Cypriniformes; family Leuciscidae; genus Rhinichthys; species Rhinichthys klamathensis. The sequence continues at coordinate 107,424 of NW_026607120.1, read as the reverse complement.
TGTAGTTACAGGGTAAGTGTGACATTGCGGGCTGTAAATTAAAGTGGTGCTTGTTACCCTCTTGTTCCATGTAGTTACAGGGTAAGTACAATAAAAATACACACAATCTAATATCACTGACTCGGAAACCTTTATTTATTATACAAGCTTACCCTGTAACCACATGAAACAAGATATATTTCCCAGTATTTAATAAAATAGTCTTAGCTTTTCTTGCCTTGAAACATGTTAGCCCAAACTTAAACATCTGCACTTTTGCTATCAAAAAAATAAAAGTATAAATGCATAGATATGTACCCTGCCATTTTTAAAAACCCTATACAGTATGTATTGCCTTGGTACACAATTATTACAAAAAGGTATGCAGTGTATGTTCTCGCTAAATTGCTCCCAAATGTAAGATTGTTGTATCATATAGTAGAATAAGTACCCCTTAGTTCTATAATACTTACAGTATAAATATTTTTTTAATTCTCCTGGTTGTTACCCCTTTATTCCCCAAATTTTACATATTGTTCCCTTATACTTACATGTAAGTACTTTATAGGTACACTATAATTACCGAAAGTTACTCTGTAAATTCCTCTCAATTACACAGTACTTTCCGGGCTATAATCTAAAGCGTTACCAAAACTTTAAAGCTTAAAAGTAGCATACAGTAGATAAAAAATAATCAGTGCTATGCCCATTGCCCAACATATCAGATTAGATAAGAATTGTTTGTCATGAGGGGCAATTGTCCTCATGGGTAGTAGGACCTCACGTTCATATATCCTGGCAGGGTGTGAAATGAGAAACACTCTCGAGTTTCTCATAGCTGCTCCACATTAGGTAGTTGTGACCTCAGGCTCTGGTTACTACTGACCTGTTATGTACAATTTATTTTGTCTGTACTCTACCTCTCACAAACAATTCATCATATAATGGAAACAAAAATCCTTAGCACAGACTGCATGTCTGCCTCCATTAAGAAGAGAGAGGGCATGACAGAACACTAAGGGAGAAGGTATGTAGGTATGTATTGTCATATAGTCTTGTAATGGTCATGACCCCTTCAACACAAATGTGGCTGATCAAATGACTATGAAAATTTAAATAAGTGATCATATGTGTCATCATCAGTTTCCACCAACTACCAACTATGAAGACATCCTTTAACGTTCACGACACAGAGCTCCCTTTTCAGTCCACCAAGATGTAACAGTAAAGCATTTTAGCATATGACCACCAACATTTTGTTGCCCTTAACTTTATATCCAAAGTTTAGTCAATTATAAACAGAAGTCAATTATTTTGATGTTTTTATTAATTATTTTGACGGTAAGAAAAAATGTCTGTTTAAGGATCGGACTGCATGGAAAATCTTTGGCCTATTTCCACTAGATATATGCGTTTTTGCTGATCCGATCACAAGTGGTCATTGGGTTTTCCTCTTAGTATTAACATGTCTTTCAAATGCGTCTCCTGAATTTGAACACTTGCATTTGGATCTCTCCCAGACTCCCAAGGTTTTTTTTCTCCATTCTTTCACCTGATGGAGTTTGATTTCTTTGTCACTGTCGCCTCTAGCTTGCTTAGTTTGGGACACTTAGGCCCGGTGTCACAGACAGGGCTTAGATTAAGCCAGGATTAGGCCATAGTTCAATTAGGACATTTAAGTAGCGTTTATAAACGTGCCTGTGATGACGACCCTTTACGATGACGTCATCACCAGAGTGCCATTTCATTGCGCCTAAGTGTGTGCAAAATGTTACTGTTCTAGCATATTGTGTAAGCTCATGGTTTATTTAAAACGTTTCATTATACTACTCCCAGTCGTCTGTCTACATACAGTATAACTGGTTAGTACCCTCGACTATGGACATTAGCAACTTCACTAGACATACGCATTTAAATCAACTGTTTACTGTTATTAGGTGTACTTGCTGAAGTGTAATAATCACAAGGAGTCTTGTAGTTTTTACAGAATGTTTTTTGGTCATTTAACATCATATGATGCAGCAGCATTTTACTGTTGTATTGTTCTGTGCTTACCTGTTGTTTCTGCTGTGTTCTGGTCGTTCAGGTAGCGCTCGTAACCCGGAACGCACTTATGATAACAGCGGTCATACCAGTTTATATAACCAGGGGGGTGATGTATGTTGTCATTTTGATGTTTGTTTGTTTAATGTATGTTTATTATGGTTAGTGTTTACTTTGGTTAATACTGTGCTCAGTGTATTTACTATTTGGCTAGGGAAAGAAGAGGTTGTTTTAATGTCGATATAATGTGAATAAGGGTAGGCCTAGCTACCCCGCTAAAATGGTTCTCCCCATATCTATTTGGTGGGAAAATTACTCAGTGATGTAGTGGTCCCTGGAGAAGTGGGTATACTCTTAATTTATGCCCCCAATATTTTTTTAAGCGTCCCAGCAAAGGATGAACGCTCTGTGTTATAAACAGTGACATGTAGTCTTGCACTAGTATTGAATATGCAAGACTAGAATATAGAATATAATGAATACAATAGAACATATAGAATTACTAGTATTCTTGCATATCAGGGCCGTACACAGGGTTATCTATACCCAGGTCCCATAAATGATATTGCTAGGGGGGTTGGGGGGCATGTAAAAATAGATTTTCCTGATCTCGACATGAGCATTTTAAGGTGTTTTGATGGCCCAAAAAATGGACAACAGTAGCTTTAAAAGCATGAAGTATTTGACCAGATTCTTAAACATGAGAATCAGTTCCAGTTTCAGCTACTTTTTCTTTCCTAAATTAATGTTTTTGGACTAATCTGTTCATTTAATTAATGGTTCAATTGCTCACTCATAAAGACAGTCACTTCTTGCCGCCTTCTGGCTTAATGATGCAAGTTGCGCAAACACAGACAAGCGGAGTGATACAAACAGTGAAAAGTCGAACACATTACGTTACAGGTAACGTTATACAAATATATTCATAGACATAATAAATACATAGACGGCGACGCCCTATAGGCCGCTGGAGCGTACGTCAACGGCGCCGCCATATTGCGGAGGGCAACTTTCTCATTCTTCTCATAACGAGAATTGAGGAAAATGCCTGTTTTGTGTGCTGCTTGGGGCTGTACAAATCGCCACACAATTGAAAACAGGTCTCGAGGAATTATCTTTCACAAGCAAGACTGAACATTTGTTTCTGGTTGTATTTGGTCATGATATAAGTAAAAGTAACGTTCAGAGGAGAAAGGCGGAAAAATTTTAAAATACTACTGTTATTGTGTCATGAAATGTAGTTTTAATAGTTTTTCAGTCGACAATGTAGTTGTTTAAACCTCAAATCTGTGGTTTATTTATAAAGATAGTGCCTATTTAAAAATTTGATCTGACGTTTTCGGAGTTGTGAGATCCATGCGTTCACTGGGCGCTCAGCGCTCATGTACCCCGCCTGGAACAGCCTTACCTCGGCTAGTGCTTCTGACGTTTGCCGCTGGCTCTGATGTCTCTAGTCTAGTGGTTAAACATGAGATATAATTTGTCTTGTGTATATCTAGGCTAACGGGCGATCTTTGGTCTCACAAAAAGAGACAGGGCTGTGACATTTTATTTTATATAGCCTATGTAGGAATATTTTAAAATATATTAATTATTTTATATACATTCTCTTCACTGTATGTAGGCCTATATAAAATAAAATGACACATCTCTTTTTGTTAAATGTCAGTTTAATGATCAATATTATAATGTTTCATATTTTTTCATATTGTCTATATTATTCTGCAATTGATATTAGCCTACATTGTATTTGCTGTTCTTATTATACCACTTGCGATTATCAATCTATTACAAATGCTGTTAAATGATTTTACTATTCAGTCACTATTTAACTTATTAATTTTTATTGTCTATATAATGCAATTAATATTTCTTATTCCATTACTATTATTATATAATTATACATAAACTATGCTATTATCAATATTTGTATTATTATATTATGTACTTGTGATATTATATAATTATACTATTCATTACTATTTTATTTGCCGTATAGCCTACTGTTTGTTTATTTTATTGACTAAACTATTTACTATTACTTCTCACTTTATCTTATATTTACTATATTTGCATTGCACTGTAGTTGTACCATATCATATGTATTACCATAAAGGATCCATCAGTTATCTTTGTTATTGCTAAAATCGGGTCAATCACAGAAAATGCTTTTTCCACAATAAGAAAACTTTATTTAATTGAATGTGAAAATTCAATTATATCTCAGTATTGGGGTCTTAACCAAGAATAAAAAGCCAGATACATGACAAACCTGAGCTTTGACAATTCCTTATTTAAAAAAAAAAAAAAAATTATAAGTCTAACTATCGAGATTTTAAATAACTTAGAGATGGAACTGAAATCGGTTGATAAATTTAATTTTTAATTTTTTTTATCCAGAAAAACCGCAGCTCACCGTTTACTTGCATTTGATTACAGCGCAGTCTTGCCCTCCGCAAAATGGCGGACGCGTTGAAGTATCGCAGCAACGTTCAAAGCGGCCAATAGGGCGTCTATGTATTTATTATGTCTATGAATATATTTATACAATAATAATGGCAATATATTTAATAGGGTGCTTGTGTTGTTAAATTGAGCTTATAATTTCTACTGTCTTTGATCAAACTGATTATTTCTGTCGGTCATTTAAAACTTCTATCGAAAAACAGCCGTATATTTTAGCTACTGTATCTTATCTCGCACTGTATGATTGTTAAATGAAGTAAAGCGTCACGTTGGGATTCGTGCTCGGCTCGCGCTTCTGTGAACAAAAATCCTGCTTGCTTTGATTGGTCTCAAACATTTTGACATTGACAAGCGGGTGTTTGAGTGCTGAAGCAGCTCAGACGAGAAGGTCAGTTATCGCGATGGGCGAATCATTGCAGCACCAAATTAGAGTTAATATTAGGGAATTATTTCACAACTTTCATTATAGGCTACACTCAAAAAACCGACTGAGGTCAGGACCTCAGGGACCTCAATGATGGGTATGACCCTGACTGGGTGTTTTTTATTCACGAGATTGGATTAGCAACTAAATGATGCACATCGGAGGGGATTTAGAAGTGGGTATACGCAATGCCGACTGAAAAAGAAGTGGGTATACGCCATATACCTGCGTATACCCTGCACTACACCACTGAAATTACTTATTTAACTAGAGTGTTTATTTGGTTAAGTAAGATTGGTAGTCTGCTCTGTTACTAAAGCACAGAAGTATGCGAGCGCTACTGTAAGTTTTAGCTGCTCTAGCCATTTTCCTTTGTGTTTGACCCGCAAAGTGATCAAAGTGCTGTCTCGTAAGCACTGTTTATGTATTTTTTATTATTAAGTTGAACTTTGCATGGATGCACTATTATTGTTGATAAATGATCTCTTTTTGCACTTTTTGCATCCATCTTGTCGTGCGATGCCTTCCTAGCTCCTCTCTAACCCTCGAACTACAGCACCTGGCTTTGGACAGCCCCAAAGGCTGTCCTTTGTGACAGTGCCTTAGAAAAAACATTACTGATGTCCACCCACCACCACCCTTGACTGCGGAGAATTCGCTAGAGCTCCCCGCAGACGGAGAGCAACCACCCGCCGCAATGAGTGAGCCAGAGCCGGAAGAGACAGAGCCGACCATCGCCCCGGAGCCGGATTCTGACCAGGGGTGTGACCCAGTGACATCAGTGGCAGAGGGAATTCTGGTGGAATTGGACAAGGATTTGGCTGATTGATTTGGACACGGAGGTACTGCCTCCCACCCTATCCCACCCAGTATTATCTGTCTGTTCTGAATCATCGCTGTTTCAAGACAGCACTGAGACTGTTTCGTTGACCTGTTGGTAATTGGAATTCCTGTTATTGATCACGTCAAGCTTACCTCTGTAACCTTCAATGCAAAGCTCAGCCAGTCCTCCAGCCGGTCATCTGCTGGATGCCTGCAGCCCTTCGTCTTCACCGGTGATGCCTTGCTGTGTCGTGAAGCATCAGGTCTTGCAATCACCAGCCTCGCCAGAGTGAGAGGATCTTTTGGCTCCGCTTCCGGCCTCTGATCCCTTCAGTTCACCTCGGCCCATCGACCTGTCAGCTCCGCCTTGGCTCCTCCCACCCTTGGCTCCACCAGAGACCCTCGACCTTGCAGCTCATCCAGGTTCCCTCGTTCCACCGGCTCCCCCTTGGTCAGTCGTCACTCTACGTCCGCCACGGACTTGTGAGCGTTCTGCTGCGCTCAGTCCCTCCACCCCTGCAGCGACAGCGGGTTCCTCCTTCCCTCCGGCTCCACCTCTGTCACACCGGCTCCGCCTCAGTCCTCGGGCACTCTGGCTCCGCCTCAGATGGTCGTCTCCGTGACTCCACCTTGGTATTCAGTGCCAGCGATTTCGCTCAGTACCATCGGCTCTCTGTCTGCGCCCTGGGATCCACCGGCTCCTTCTCCGACGGTCGTCCCCAGATGTTGTCGGCCATAGCAACATCTTGGCTCTTCCCTTACCTTGACTCCACCGTGGGCTGGAGCTCTGGGTCTGCTGCATCGGGCATTCTCCTTAATTTCCTCCGGGGTTTAGTTTTCATCCTCCTGTCACCATCCCTTTGCCTGCTCCTCTTGCCATCCCTTTGCCACCTCCAGAGCCCCCACCTTCCCTCCCTTGCATTTAGTTCATTCATCACAATGTGTATTTAAGTTCCTCACCTTCACTCAGTGTTTGTCTGGTCTCTTTTGTGAATGTGTTGCTACTACTTTGTTATTTTGCCTGTTGGATTATTATTAAACCCTGTGTTTCAACTTTATCCTAATCTTCACCTGTCTGTTTGCAACCTTGCTAACAGCTGTGTTCATGCCATGTCGTAATTCCCGTGATTTTTAAATAATGACAAGTGACATTCTACTTTGAGCTGTTCTCACGTCCTCAGACTGGGAATTGCATTTATGGCAGGACTATCAATGAATCTACAGCGGTCAGGTAGTACAGCGTTCATGTGGTACAAGTAGAAGTTCTCAGCAAATTCCCAACCTACAAGTTGTAATTATGAGCTACGAGCTCTACGAGGATGTGAATGCTTTTTACAAGTTAAAATCTCGCAATTACGTCAATTATGACATTGCATGAACACACCTTATAAAAGCTTATACTAGTCTTACTATAGTGAATCAGGGTATGACAAAAACACGTTTTGGAAGAAGAATTGATAATGTATTAATTATTTTTTTAAATTATGGTAATTAAAAAAAATCACATAGTGTACCTTTAAGATTAATGCATTAGGCTAAACTGAACTCCCAGCTGAAGTCTGAAAAAAGGAGTTGGTCTAAAGTTCATTAAAACCGCAGATTGACCCCAACATTCTGACACATTTTAAACAAAAAAAAAAAGGTTGTTGTCTGTTCTGGTATTTTGAGTAGGCTAGGTCAATCCGTAAAAGCATTGTTTACAATTAATATGGCTCTAATTGGCACTTGTATAGCATTCGTTTGTAGCATGATTGTTTGCCTATGTATCCCTTTTTACTTTTTTTTTGGTCTTAAACAATAGTCTAATGACTAGTTGCAGACGAGACAGAAGGTCTGATGTGAGAGAATTGTGAAAGTGAACTTCTGAACTTGATATTTATTTTTTTAATGAGCTGGATTTTCCATTTGCCAGTGAGTTCATGAACTTTTGTGTGGAGGCAAACAGGTTGAGAGATGATGCAGCTTTTGTTAAGAGTTACTTGCCATTGTCCATTGGCCTAATTTGTCTGTAGTGGAGTTGTTCAGTCAGTACCGCTCATTTTTCCAATGTGTAATAATTTGATGCAGTTTGTTTAGGAATGTCATAATTGCTAGTTCACATTAACCTGGACTTGAACTTTGCCAACAAGATTTATAACAGTTTGTGATTACAGATTCTCAAAAATAGCAAATTGCTCTGTTGTTGATAAATTGGATGTGTTTGTCTTTTATTATAGATTACAGAAGTGAAATTTTATTTCATTACAGCTATATTTTGAGTTGTATGAGAAATGGTATTTAAACTGGCACCCATGTCTCACTGCTACAGACAGCCAGGTGTAAGCATAATTTAGCATCTGTTTTTCAGTCAGTTGACAGGCCAGTGTTTTTGCACAATTTTTATTTGTTTTTGTTTTTTGTAAAATTAGACATTTTGATGCTATTTTATGTTTGTGTAACATGTTTTCAAGCTGTATTTCTGCCCCAGTCTGTTATTTTGCAGCAAAACAAGTCAATTACCTGCTGTTGATGTACCATAAGATTGTTCCGCTAAATTAACAACATTAATACTGCTGTTTTGCTTGTTATTAGACTTGACATGAGATGACAAGAACGTTGGTTGTTTGTGCTCTCTGCTGAGAGAGAATGTTGGCACGATCCCGTCAGCTGAAGGTGATTGATGCTTTCAGACATGAACCCTTCTAGGGACGGCAGAGGCCTCTCTCAGGTCTGTGTCTGGGACCACGTGCGAGCAGGAAAGAAAGAATCATATATTTTCTCACTCTCTCTATTCTTTTTTTGTCTTTTGACTTAAAGAAGATTTCTTGTGACAGTCTTAGCTTGTTTCGATACGTTTGCCCTAGATTTTTCTCTTCAGAAATCTTTCATCTCCTGTGGCATGTACTGTGAGAACAGCTAGGTTTCCTCACTGTTGGAGTCAGCAATTTTAGCATCACATGTGCAGCCGAGAGCCCTATACACTTCAACAAACACCACAGCAGGAGGTAGCGCTTTAATAGTTAGAACTCACATTGCACTCTGTGCCGGGGTATCATTTTCTTCTTAAACATTCACTTTTTTAAGGCTACCTCGCTGAGCCTCAGGAAATTCACAAGACTGTGCAATTTAAATCCTAAATCGTGTTTAAAGGATATAGTAAAGTTTCTCTCTGGCTGACAAAAGTTGGCTGCTGTTGAATGGACTTGTGAATGAAGGAGAACATTTCTGATTCTGGTGAGGTGAGAGGGAGAACTTTAGGAAAGAAAAGTAGATTTAAAGGGATGATGAAAATCTCATTTTTGTTGATCTTTTGAAATAAAATGATTTAATCTTAATTTTTGCAACAGACAGAAAAAGTTTTTTTTATTTACTTTAAATTGCTCATTGTTAATTACTGTTTGTGTAATACACAAAATAAAGCATATTATTTACATGTGTTTATTCAATGTTCAGGGTGCCATTATCATGTTATACTTTTTGTTAACATTACTAGTTTCTTGATTTTCAATATTTTATAAGTGATAGAAAGCAAAGTAAGTGTAAATGACATGCTGAAATTTTGATGTGTGCCAGAATTTGATAAAATGTAAACAATTCCTATGTCCTCTTATGTTACCTGTAGTACTCGTAATGTGATCTATATGCTAAAATGTCAAAAGATTATATATGGGGAAATCATTCACGACAATTAAAATTAAGGATTAACAAACATAAATCTAATATTAGACGGCAGGACATAGCTTCTCCGTAGCTATAGACATTTTAACGATTTGGGACATAACATTAAACAACTGGAATGTATATGAATATATGAAGTTTTAGGATCATAGAGGTGGTAATATAAATAAAGAATAATTGAAACGAGAAGCATTCTTGGAAATATAAACTTAAAGTACTGAATCCCAATGGCATGAATGAGGAATTGTGTCTTTCTGTTTTTCTATAATGAGATGTTAATATATAAATATTCTGATTAACTCCTGATTCCTGTAAATTTAACACATGTTGGATAAATATAGTATGTTGATTAATGACCCAATGTTTCAATCATTAGATTCTTCATTGTTGTGTATTTGATTAATGATGATGTATTTCATGGCTTTTTGATTTTTCGACTATTCATTGTTGTGTTTGGTGTAAAATTGTGTCCTTTACAAATTTAAATGTCTTATGTAGTTTGTTGGTGGAAGTGAAAAATACAGTGTTGATTTAAAATAATTTTCAATTCAAAATCGAATTAAGTTCATGTGTGTTTCTTAAACTGTCAAATAATAAATGATCCTCTCTGATAATGCTTTTTGCACTTTTCAAACCAGCACGTGCACCAATGTAAAGCTTATAGAGTTTATTTTCCTGGAGTTTAAATTAGCAGAATAAGCTGTCACACAAGTCATATTCCATTCCTAAAACATTGTTTTATTTCAGTTTGTTTTTCTGTCATATTCCATTCCTAAAACATTGTTTTATTTCAGTTTGTTTTTCTAACACTTTTTAATTTTTTCGTCAATAGCTTTGGTATAAAGTGAAACCTGAGAGTCCGGACGCACGGCTGTACAAGTCTGTTCACGTTTAGCTTTGAGGATTGGCCAAGAGAATAGAACACTTTTAAAAGTTCAGCCTGCAGTCTAGCTTGGAGATTTGCAGAGAATGCAATTTGATTGGTTGTTTAAAGTGTTTTTCCCTTCTCCTAGAAAATGTTTTGTATGTATGCTAGAGGGTAACATGTGAGAGCATGCTCTGAGCTCTTCATGTTTTTTTGATGAATATTGAACAAAACATTAGATAGCTCACCTCCACAGTTCAGAAACATAACCTCAACTCAGGGGGCTGGCTCGGGATAACAGGGTCTGCGATTATCTCTGGAGCACAGACGACTCCCACAGGGGTCTTTGCAGTGACAGGTTCTTCAACACCATTATTTATGCTGAGATTGTTTACAGCATGGATACAAACATTCAAATGGTCTCGAGAGGCACAGTGGACCTGTGACTGAGGGATGGCTCACCTGTGTGTAGTTCCACAAAATGTGCATGTTTCAGAGGAAGGGCTTGTCTGCTTCAGTAAGCTGCCACGTTGTGTTGTGTGTTAATGTTTGCTTGAGTTTTGGAATTTCTAAAATATGTTTTGTAATGTATTGCTATGTGCTCCTAACACGAGAAGTAAATAAGCATTTCTTTTTTTAATGCTTCCCCCCTGAATTTTGAAATTACATCATGCATTCAAATGTGAAGCAAATCAAAACATATAAGTAAGGTTTAAAAAAAAATAATGTTGGGATTAACGACATTATGACAGAATTTCCTCAAAAATAATTTTTTAATTCATCATTGTGTTTCAGCACATTATATCACTGCTTTGATGTCACATTGCACCTGCCACATCATTTAAATGGTTCATTATTATATCAAAATAAATTTTCCTTAAAGTATAAAAAAATATTTATACATATGAAAAAAAATATTTATACATAAAGCATGAAGACATTTTTTTCAAGGATTTTTCTTTTTTAAATATATTTAAAAAAGAAAAATCCTTGAAAAAAATGTCTTCATGCTTTAATTGATTCGTATAGCTTGAATGTAACTACACCCTTGCCTCATTTAGTATATGCGGTTCTATGAATATGCAAATTAGCCCCACCTCCACTCACTCACACCAGCTCAGAGATCCACTCGATGACGATGATGCGATTGGTTACATGGTAGTTTGTGACATCAGAAACACCAGCGATTTCAAACCGCGATTTTGAGACTGTGTTTGGTTCACTGCAGTTTTAAGGTGAAAATACTCAGCAATGGAGTTGACTCTTTTTGCACATGGTTTGTCTTAAAGCATATTAAAAAACACCACATAGACATTCCATAAACTACATTAAAAGCTTGATTTTCACTACAGGAGGACTTTAAAAATAAAAGTTTGACATGTCAGTCAAATTCTGATTAATTCACCGTATATGAAAAGTCCCCAAATGAAAATAACTAAAATATTTAACATTACTACTGTGGCAGAAAAGTAAATCACTGAGTAGATATTACAATAAGTTCCAGTGTTGGTGGATTCTTGAGCTGTCACTTGGCCAGTCAAATGTGAAGACTAGATCTAAATGTTGTATGATTAAGATTAATGTGAATAATTCAAGAAGTATTTATCATTCCTCTGGAACTGATACTAGTGGGTGTTTACTGTTTACAGATTCTATTCAGACGTTTGTTGTTATAAGGTAAGCCTCTTAAATGCACTGAGAGATCCACACACAAGTCTTTTTGTAATTCCTCCAGTTCTGCCTTTTGTTATTTTGCAGAGGTTGCAGAATCAGAGGCCATCCTCACTCTAATGCAGATTCTCCCAGTATAATCAGCATATTGTGGATACAGGAGAATAAATCATGCTTCACACCTCATTAATTACCGTTTAGCTTATATATGAATTTAACATTACTTGTCTGTTGTTGTCAGATTATGAGGATTTAGATGAAAGAGGATTAAAGCTCTCTTAAAAAGGCCAATGATATCTAATGTCTAATTAATCTTATATAGCCTAAAATGCAATATACATTGTATTACATTTATGTTTACTCAGGTAATATATGCATTTATCTAGGCCTATATCTTATAGACCATATGTGACCCGTCACGGAAACCAGGGACACAAGTCGGCAGCACAACTTGCGAGCAAAATGAGAAAGAAGCGTTTTTTTCCAAAATTGGTGATTTCCGCTTTTTTGCAGAATCTGTTAGTTGAGATCATGAAGAAGCCTCTACATGTTTGAGATAACAGTATTGGTATATTTAAAAGCGTACATTTTGAGGTTGAAATCGGCTTGTTTTTCGGAGATTCTAGCATGCAGTAGGGGCGTGTCATTGTCTGTGTGTATTTCCATACTGAATAGCCGCCGGCGCTTTTGCCCCCGCCCCCCAACAGCGTGGCTACTTAATATGCAGCGCTCTGGCCGGCTCTATCTGATATCAAAATTCAATGAAGATGGACGCCGCAAAGATTGTCGCAGACGAGCTGAAGCGTGGCAGTTACACCGAAAATGTTTTCGCCGCACTTTGTGGGCTCGGGAAACTGAACCGGAGGTATGGGCGCGGCGCGCGCGCCCTCGGTGCTTGAATACGGCGGCTCGGCTCGCTGACAGCGGTGGCTAACTGTTTCATATGTGATGTCCCGATTGCTTTGAATGGGGAACGTTTTGTGAACAGGGAACAGACTTAATGGACTGGCAACAATCTCCATAGAACATGAACTGGCACAGAGAATCGAAATAGTGGATGCAGTTAAGACCTTTGCTGCGATGAAGGCCTGCCGTGCGCGTTTCTGAAACGTAAGTTAAGCTTCATTTGCTCTCTAGTCGTTATTTAAGATGCTGAACCTGCTGATGATATAATGTGCTTGCGGACATTTCATTTGTGTGTGTATACGCACATAAGAAAGTGGTGTAAAGAGATTTGCAACAGTAATCTGAGGAGGAAATATGATTATTTGGAAAATTCCTGTCATGACTGCTTAAAGAAAAATGCCAGCAGGCATTTACCTCCTGCATAAACTTTAATATTGTTGACATTTTGGGCACACGCGCGTTGCGCACTATTTGCGTTATATGTAGGCCTATGGCTTATTGGTCTTTGTGTGTTGTTGCTGGTTTTGCGTTATATGTATATGGCATATTGGTCTTTGTGTGTTGTTGCTGGTAAACGTTGCAAATAGAGGGGCAGCACAATTGTTTTTCGCCTAGAGCGGCAGAAGTGCATTCGCCGGTCCTGGGGGTGAGTTTGCATTAAGCATTAAAGTTTGTCGTTTTGTTTTAATTCTAAGAACACGTACATGTTATCTCATGTTTAGTCTGTTTAGACCTTCCCATACCTACCTATTGTTATTAGCTAGCTCAGGAAAGAAAAAAAAGCTGTAAAGCACAGGGGGAGCTTTACAGGGGGTATGGCTTATCTAAATGAGATGTAAATGAGCCCTATTGTCACTCCCAGCAGGAGAGAGAGGTGAGAATGCGCAATCTTTTGAGGCCGTTTTCTCCCATTTTACCTTTTTTGAGTTCCTACCTTCAAATGGCCACAACTTCTCCAAATATTATCAGATTTCCACGTGTTACACATCGTTGGAAAGCTTGGAGACTACACTTTCAGAATCTATGAATAACTCAAAATGCCGAAGAACCGACTTGTGTCCCTAGTTTCCGTGATCGGTCACATATGTTCATCACGCAGTTTTATGTTAAATACGTGAATATCCAAGTGTGAAGCTAGTTTAATATGTAAAACCTACTTATTTTGTATAATTACAATTTTACATTATAAATAATCATTTTGAATAATCACATTTTCTTGAAATATATCAGAAGTCATTGAAATTTTATTCTGACGTTTCGGAATCAGGCGATGTTCGATTCGAGGATGAATCATTCGTTTGATTGGGAAGTGTTTTTCAAAAGTGTTAAATGAGTTTCTTATATGGTTTTTCTTGTTGACTATTGAGCCATGGCTTGTTTGTTGTCTGAAAGATTGTTTGTGTCTTATTGTATCTTCTGTCTGTTAAAACTGCAATAAAAAAATTCATTTTATTCGGTTCTTTTTAATGAATTGGTCAAAATGGTTAGGACAATCGGTCGGAATCAGTCAATGGCTGCATCTGAAATCGCATACTTCCCAACTATACAGTAGGCAAAACAGTATGTCTGAATTCACAGTACTCATAAAAGAGTAGGCAAAAAGTACCCTAATGACCTACCGGAAACATTCTAAAGTGGGTGTACGGTCAGAGCCCGTCTAACGGAGAGCCTTGGCACTTCCTATTAGCCCCATTGTGTATTATCTTGGTTGCAGTTCCATTAGAATTCCACTGGAGGTGATCGCGGGCGAGTGCAGAATGAATGGGAGTCTATGGAGCTAAACGGCTAAATGTATCTCTTTCTCCTGCTTGTCGTTGAATCAACATAGATTTTATTGTTGATTCCGCAAGTTCAATATAGATTATAGGCAAAAAGTCGAATGAACGAGTACTTATGTCCTTTCGATTTCTTACAGGTTAGGCCGTTGTTGGCCGGAACACGCTAGCATTCTGCTATTATGTGACGTCATCACATTTTTGAACGGATTTTTAGAACAGATGAGTGAACTTAAAAATGCAATTTTCAGCTGAGTGTATTATCTTTGCCCTCCCTTTTGAATGCAACTTTCAAATTACTTGACAAAAAATTACATCCTGAGAAAAGTGGATTTCTGGGGGTGAAACCCCATAGACTCCCATCCATTCTGCACTCGCCTGCGAGCGCCCCCACATGGACAGAGACGTGTTACTGCAGCCAGTCCAGAAAGCGGAAGTAACCAGACAGTGCCAATTCTCTTCAATTAGACATTCTCTGGTACGGTGCACTTTACTATCCCATGAGGCCACGGGAGAGGATTTGTGAATGGCAGTGAAGCAATGCAACTGATGCAAGTAGGTCACATGATAATGACATCATGGCGAATGTAGGACGTTCGGATTACATTCATACTACACATGCACACTCGTACAACATTCTTTTTTAGCAGTCGTGAAGTAATTATTTAAATTCCGGTAAATACCTACTCGAGAGAATGCGATTTTGGACACAGCTGTTATCAAAACCAATCGCTCACAAATGTCTAGACTTCTGATTGCAGAGAACAAACAGATTGTTGTCTGAATTGTTTTCCTATTTACATAGAACCAACCAAACCCATGTCATACCGACAAAGATATTTATCTTAATTTGCAGCTGGTAAACTACTCAGGTAAAGGCATTTTGTAGAGTGTTCATGTATTGAGTGTTAAACCAACATATTTACTGTACATGTCAGGGTTCTCATCAGTCTGTTCTGTCTGTCTTGTCTTGGTTCGACGTTTCCTTGTTTGTTTTGTGCTTGAGCACATGGCTCTGTCTCTGTTTGTGTTGGCCATGTGATCCTCTCGTCCAGCCTCCTTGTTTCCTGTTACCACGCCCCCTTGTTTAAGCTCTCGTTAAATTTTCATTGTTCTAAATGCTCACCTGTTCCTCATGTTCTCTGCTCCCTATTGTGTTCTCTTTCCCTCATATTTGGCCAGTTTGTTGTGCTACCTGTTTTTTCTTCTTGCCCATTGTTCCAGTTGTGGGTCGAGTCAAGTCGGTCTTTGTGCTTCGTTCCTTGCCTTTGGTTGGATTGTGTTCACCTCCCCTCCCACCATCTTTTGTCCTGCCTGCTGTGTGTCTGTATAAACCGTTCAAAACTCATTCTGCGCTTGAGTCCTCTCTCACTGTGCCACATATGAAAGACAGTATAAAAAAAAACTTTTTTTTCAAAGATGGCCATCGTTCAAGGGACTGGACTAGTCTGAGTTCTCTTGGCTACGCTCAGACTGTCAGTCCAAATCCAATTTTTGTGCATATCCGATTGAAATCTGATCAGATTTAGCAATTGTGAATGGCAAAAAATAACATAAAATGCGTTGTTTTTTTTGTTTTGTTTTATCGGTTTCATGCTACATTCATATGTGGTTTGAAATCCTATTCAAATCACATTTATGGAAATCCATTTCAGTCTGACCGCTCTGATCGGATTTCGTGCCACGTAAAGCGTAAACGTCAGACGTTGTAATAGGAAACATGCTGAAAGTCGCTGCAGAAACAAGGCTGTGTTGTTCCAAAGTGCCGGACGAGCAGAAAAATGACAATATAATGGAGATATGTTACAGAGATGACAGCACAGAATAAAGCCACACATAGCCTCCTTTCGGTTCTGCCGCTGCCTCAGAAGATGCAGTAGACCAGTGAGGCGGCTACACATTGTCATGTTGTAAAATTTTAATAAGACAACATCTCTATTGTAAACCCCTCCGTGTTGAGTTATTGTTGTATTTGGTGTATTCCTACCAACGCAACGTTATTGCCATAGAAACCAATGCAGATATAGAGGGAATGCATTAACGTCACTTCCCCGCCGGAACACGCCCCCCTCAGCGGGACTGAGTGGCAGAAGAGCTGCTGCGTGACTGGAGTTAATAGGGGAAACGCGAGTAAAACAAACTATTATCAGTTTAAACTAAAAGTTGGACTCGATATAGTGTTCCTTACAACTTATCAAAGATCCAGTGATCCATGGATATTGACATGCAGCCAGGAATCGTGTTTCCTGACATTTATATGTGCCTGATTTCAACGCCTGGGAAATAAATTAAGAAAATTTGCCTGTAAACGTTTTATATAAATACAATATAGATAGGTCTAAATCCGAGTGATCACTTGTATTAATGTTATACTGTATATCATCATATCGTCCAGCCCTAAAACTTGTATAGTTTTTTGTCAGTGTTTATTTAAAAACATCCAATTATGCAGAATATAGTCTGTTCTGTAGCTTTTTGCAGTCTGTAAAAATATACAGTACCTACCTTCTGGTCAAATCTAGTTGTGCAGTCAATCGCAAAGCTCTTTCCCGTTTTAGATGTGTTTTGTGTGTTTTTCACGGCATTCACGCTGAAAACAAATGCTGCCGCTCAGTCTTTTTGCCACTTGTGGGCGTGACCGCATTCACTCCGGCCGACGGTGACGTCATGCGCATACCCTCTATTCCGGAAATGGAAAGTCGGATCTGAGCCAATTGCTTTACACGGTGTGGACGTCAATAATTTTAGATCAGATTCAATCTGATACACAAATAATCGTATTTGGCAGCCCATTCTCATCCCAAGGCGTCATCTAACTGACGCTTTTGACCATGCGTCAACATGCCGACGCACATGGTACCGCTTAAGCGTCAATATGAGACGCGCCTCCTAGTGCTCTAACCCTAACCCTATCCCAGACCTAAACCTACCCATAACGGAAGCGTCATCTAACTGACGCTAAAGGGTGCCATGTGCGTCGGATTTAGACGCATGGTCAAAAGCGTCAGTTAGATGACGCCCGAGGATGAGCGTCTCATATTGACGCTTAAGGGGTACCATGTGCGTCGGCATGTTGACGCATGGTCAAAAGTGGCAGTTAGCTGACGCCTTGGGATGAGAATGTGTTGTATTTGGACTGACAGTGTGAACGTAGCCTTAGAAAGATTCTCTGAATGGAGCTGTAATGATTCTGCTCATTTGTTTCATATAAGGCCTACTACACCCAGAGCTTTTAAAACGGTACATTTCTTGTCATTTGGAGTTAAGGCTAGCTGAGCATACTGAGTTTTCAGTTTTCTACTTTTAATGAATGTTATCTTGACCTGTCTTCAGAATACCAATAATATTGTTCATAGTCCAATTATCCATTTTTCTTTGAAAGCATACTAGAGAAAAGTTTAGGCTAACTGTTTGTAGCACTGTTTCGATTTGTTCTTACAGCTTTCTGTCAATACTAGGGTCATTCTATTTTCCTTTCCATGTCTGTCTTCACTGAATATCTATTTGTACTGTGATAACATACCCATCTAGTGCAGTGTACTGAGGTAGTGCATTCTTGCTGTACTCTCCAGTGTTTTACTGGGGTAGGTCTAATTTGCTCTTTTGTTTGCTGGATCAGCAGGGCTTTGTCACGGCCCTTCTTCCTGTGTGACATGTCTTCATTTAGTCTAAATATGACGAGAGAATAAAATATGCATGCCGTAGAAAATACAATTTGTTTTTACACCCCTTCCTTTCCGCATCCAGAAGCTCCCCTGCGACTTGAAACATTCTATACGCAAGTACATTAATTTATTCTTTTAGATGGACAAGCTCGATTTCATGCGTCGTTGCTTCCGGAATTTGTCAGAAAATAATTCATAACACAGAAAGTGCACTTTGGATTCTCAGAGAATGGTTCAGCAGGAGTTTTGTCCACTGCTGTCAACGGTTTGAAGCAAGTCTTGCTAGACAAGTAAAGTTAGCTAGCAACCTGAAAAAAGTTTCTTTCGGAATTGTCATGTTGGAATTAACATAATTATGAGATTCTGACTTGTAAAAAGTGTTCATATTCTTACAGAACTCTTAATCGCAACTGAAAGTTCTGAGTTCTGTCCTCTTCCACCTCTCCGAAAAGGCAGTGGCTGTACCAGTAAAAAGTAGTTATTTTGTAATATTTCTGTTTGATCATTCCAACAATTAATGTCTTTATAATGCAAGATTAATCAGAAAATGAACTAAATACAATACAATTTTATGCAGTGTAACGACTGGACCTATCAAACACACAATTGTTACACTGAATATTCATAACCCCTCACCCAGGAAGACTCTGTGATGTCTGGTTTCCCCACTGAGAAGTATCACGCTTTTGTCCCACTCATACACTTCAAAGACACTTGGGAGATTGATTGTTCTCAATGAGAGAAATAACAGGCTACAACAACAGACATGCAGTTCCAAATGGAATTCTCTCCACTAATTCATTGACATCTGTCTAATGAATGAAATGCATTTCCCCAGTACATTTTGTGTATTATTACTGTTTGTATATTGTATTTTTATATTGTATAGTGTTATGCATGCCTGATGACAGAACTACTAGTTAATGTAGCCCCATCAGGTGTTGTCTCATATCAAAATATTCTTTGTTTAATGACTCACACTTTGGTGGACTTTACCTTCTCATAGATTGCAGTGTGTAGAAATCGGTTGCAACTTCAGCTCCATCGGACCGAACTATCAAGACTTTCTCCTGTGACTGTATATCCGGACGCTCTTCAACAGCTAAGGAAAATGCAAGTATCGTATACTAAATCGCTGTTTAGCTAAAGTTGTGAACACCTTTGTTAACAAAGGAGCTTTGTAGTAAGGAACTTTTAACTTTAGCTTTAACTTTTAAGCACCGGTTCTTCCCGGTGCTTAAAGGCACACCGCGGAACTTTTGGCCACTAGTGGCGCTCGACCTGTAACTTTCACGTCTAGCGTCCCTAGAGGCCACAAGCTCCGCAGCACTGTCGCAAAAGTCAACAAACAGTCAACCGGTCAGCCCATAGACAGTGGGTCAGCCTCCCGTGTCTTTAGATTGTGTGTGCTTGCAGTGTTTGAGGCGGGCAGCCTTGCCGCGCTCGATTCCCTTATAGCAGTCTGCTGAGAGAGAGCGAGCGGGGCGAGCCCCGTGGGGGTTAGTGCTAACATGTCTGTGAGTGAATGTGGGCGCGGGACGGCGGGCACATTTACTGCACTAAAAACACCGTCGGCCTGAGCTGACTGTAACTTATGTATGTTGGTTTCGTTTTACAGAAACCGTGGGACATGTTGTGTGTAGTGTTTGTGGGAACGTTCACTACATTTAATGTACATTTGACATGAGTCGACTATTGTGCGAGCCCTGCACTGTGGCGGGCTGTGTTTGTGTGTAGAAATGAACAATGGGCTGTGGGCATTTTATTACACTCATAATACCATCGGCTGTGGCCGGAATACCAGAAAATACTACACTACTTATATAATTTATCTGGGTCACCTTGGAAACGGCATTTGCGTGCAGGCAAGCGTCAGCATAGGTCGGGCACCCCTCCTCCTCCTGTAGCTCACGCCAGCGAGCGAACGCTGGACCAATGGTGATCCTAGTCCTGGCTTCTCATTTGTCACTATGCTTTTTTTTTTTTTTTTTTTTTGTCCTCTGACAAAACCTTTGCCTTCTTCCTTGTAGCTGTTGGTTCGGCCATGACGAAAACATACAGACGGCAATCAAACGCGAGTTGAGCACTCTCGTCAGAATCTGAGGAAGTTGTGGGTGGTGGGGGAAGTGACGTATGCCGTAAAGCGGTTGAATTTTGTAGTTCTTTTTGTGCTCGGGTTCCTACCCGAAACCCGAAGTTACATAGTGCTAGGAAAAGCGATACAGACACCTTCAGGCTACGGCAGACGTGTCATTCAACCTATTGTAAGTCGATGTACCATCTCAATGGGTTTTGGTAATATAATATAAAGGTTGAAAAGTTCCACAGTGTGCCTTTAAATTACTCTTTTCATAGCTTGTGTGTATGTGTTTGTTTAGATTATTTATGTGTTTGTGATTTAGTTAAATAAAACCTTTGTGCACATTCGTGCGAGTTGATTCTGGTCTGCTTATAAATCAATGTAAATTTAACGATTATGATCACAGCTACAGTATACATGCTATAAAGAGGTCACGTGGCCATGTAAAAATATCCTTTCTGAAGAGTTGATAGACGATCAATACTGAGTGTTCGCTGGACGAACAGATGAATTAATTGTAATATTAATTCAGATACGTGAAGTTAATTCGATTAACTGATCCAAATATTTATATTTAATTATAACGAGTTATATTATTTCCCTTTTGAGCTAATTTGTCACAGTAGCTAGCACAGAGTTGGAGAACTAATGCTTAAATAATTTAATACGTTTATTAAGAAGGTATTTGCATAACAACTGTTGTATTATAATACTGAGGATGTGAACAGCTCTGAGTAAAACGTCCTGGTTGTCATCTAGTATTCATGGTAATTACGAAATGACATAAACGTATCATAACGCATTCAATTCAGTGACACGGACATTTCAAGGTAACTCTATCGCTGCCTTGAGTAGCATCTGCCTGCAGTCCCGGAGGCTGCATTTTCAGGACCCCACTTCTAGGACCGCATTTCTAGGACCCTAGTTTTTTAGTGACAACGCCACCTACTGAATTAGAGGACCAGCGAAGATGGATGACATTCAGAGTGTGAGTATCTAATGCAAATCAATTTTTATTTGTTTAACTTTAAAAACAATTGTGATGCATTTCATTGGAAAGTTAACGTTGCCAACGTGCTGGTGATTTGCTTAACAGTCTTGAATGCATAGCCATCATATATTAGCCTCTAATGCTGGAAAATGAATTGTTGAACTGTTGCATGATAAGCATGTGTTGACTTATTTACAGCACAATAAACTGTAGCATGTTCGTTCTGAAAGCTTGTTAATTACTCATTGTTTTTCATTTTAATTCAGTTAAAATAATCTTAATGTTTTCACTGTCACGTGCTCACAGTCAGCCTGTTTAACGTTACCCACAATACATGTTATGTGTCTCTTCATTTTGACATGGTTTTATAAAGTTGGTAGTGCTGCTGAATACATCACAATGTGTGCTTTAAATCTTATATATATATATAGTCAGGAAAAGTCGTGTCAATAATGTTATTTCTATTCAGATTTCTTGCATCTCTCTCTATTATTTTTTTTCTCAGTTCAGATGGGCTTTATTGACATGAGTGTTTCTAGAACCTTTGTTCCCACAACATCAAAAATTCAAAATATTTTTTTTTCCAAATCTTTGAACAGTATGCAATAATTGTATTATGAACATTAATTGGTATGAAGATTGATATCATTATTTTTTATCATTATCATTACTCTGTGGTAACTAAGATCTTTTAAATATGAAATTTAAAATTAGAGAGTAGAACATGTTCAACTAAATGTTCCTTATTTAATTCACTTCTCTTTCTCTCTCTTAGGAGTCAGTGATGATGTTGTCCATGTGTTTGTCCATCCATTGAAGTTCTGTCTATGTGGTTCACGTCATGATCAATTTTGTTTTTGTGTGTTCAAGTTCAGTTGTTATATATTATTTTGTAAAATATTTAGTGTGTTCAAGTTCAGGTGTTATATATTATTTTGTAAAATACACAATCTTAAATCTACCCCCAGAGTCATCCTTGTCTTCCCTCTGTACTTGAAAATGTGGTCCATCGAGTGACTGAAAAGGCTATAACATGATTCCTTGTTTATTTTACTTGAGTTATTATAGTATGCTACTTAGACCCAATCATTAATTTCTCAACATTCCTAGGAACCTGGTTTAATTGCAATAAAGAAAGTAGTATGGGTGTAATACAACTTTAAAAAAAAAACTCTAATGTAGTTCAAACTGGGTGGAAATACTGCCTTGGTGGCACTTTTTTCGATCCTCCAAAACTAGGGTCCTGGAAATGTGTTCCTGTGACTGC
This sequence comes from Rhinichthys klamathensis goyatoka, assembly GCF_029890125.1. Classification (NCBI taxonomy): domain Eukaryota; kingdom Metazoa; phylum Chordata; class Actinopteri; order Cypriniformes; family Leuciscidae; genus Rhinichthys; species Rhinichthys klamathensis. Next base: position 84,813 of record NW_026607120.1, on the reverse strand, counting down.
GGTTCTCCGACTCGGTAGGTGGCGCTGTCACAAAAAACTAGGGTCCTAGAAATGCGGTCCTAGAAGTGGGGTCCTGAAAATGCAGCCTCCGGGACTGCAGACAGATAATATTGGCTGCCTTGAGTACTGAGGTTTTACTACATCCACAGTAACACAAATATGCAGATTAGGCAAAATGGGACTGCAAACTTGCAAAGTGTTGGCCAAGAATACATGTTCACATACTTGCAGAAAGTATGTTTTTTGATTTAAGACCACACTGCACCATGTCTCAATCTTTGTGAATGGACTGATTTATGTCTGTCTTTTTTACTTTGCCAGTTTGCTTTTGCCTTTTCTTGTTGTTCATTCATTCAAAAGAGCATTTCCTTGCAAAATAACTTCTCTAAGTGCAATAGAATGGTGTTATAGCTCAATTAAACGGGGCCCTTGCTGAATGTTGAACGTCTTGTGCTGCCAACTTTTTGTGCTTTATTTTTACTGTAGAGCAAATGGGGATTAATGTTTTAGCACATTTTGTAATAGCACAGCACTCTGCAACCCTTTTATTTCAAATTGAATTAGAACCTGAGACTATCATGTCAACAGCCTCTCATAAATCCTTAAGCTACTAGAATATGACATTGTTTCTATGCCGCCTTTTGCATTTGTTGTCGTTGAATTTTTTTTTTAATTTGCTTTCTTTTTTTTCGCTATAAAGCACAACATGTTTTTTTAAAAACATTTATACAGTTAAAGTCAGTTCACACCATGACACTGTCTGAAAGACAGTCCTACACTGATACGATTCCTTTTTTCTTTTAAAGAGCTCTTTATGCACTATTGCTTTACATTTTCACTTTCCACAAATGAATAATTGAGGTCCCTGCACACAGACTCATCATTATGGTTCCCTCAGAGTGGGAAGACTGTCCCACATGTCTCTGAAGACCTGCCAGAACGGTTCAGTGAGATTTCATGCATTTAAATGCAGTGTACTTGGGGACTGTGACTGCAGAGCTGTCACTGCAGGATGCTTTCGGGGAGCGCTGTCGTTTTGCTGTACTGTCAGCGCTAGTAATGGGTGAGAACCCTGCACTGTAATGTGGCACCAGCGGTGTCAGGTTGTGTTTGCTGAGCGGCAGTGCTGCTGATGTGATCCAGTGCTGGTGCAAAGCAATAATGCTGTTCTTAAGCTCGAGTGGGTTTTTTTTTTCTACCGTGTGTATTACACTTTTGAAGAGTAGCTCTGAAAATCAGTGAGAGTATTTAATACAAATTCAAGTGTGTCTCTTTAAAAATGTGCAAATATAAAAAGCACAAATCAGGTGTGATGCCGGTGGAATCGAGATGTATTATTTATGCTTGATTTCTTTGGACTTTAACGTGAGTATCATACTAGCTGTTACAGTGTTCATAATTGGCTCCTTTATATCCCTATATTTGTTTTGTCAGACATGTAAAGTGATACTATCAAAATCAACAACATGCAAAATGTGCTGTGAAAATTGCATCATAGTACAGCATCTTAACAGACCAATACAAACCCAGCTAGGTAACCTATATCTACAATACCATATTCCACCCTTAGATAATGTTAATATGTAAAACATTTAGAAACCCAAGCGCAACCCAAGTCTGTGAAAAGTCAATAGTCTATAATATGTGATGAGATTCTGCAACCTGCCTCAAAATACACACAAGAGAAAGGCCAGCGGTCACATAGATCATCCTACAAATATGAGTTTATTGTTTCTGTCATGGTTGATAGCTCCTCTCATGATGAGGCTTGTGTCGTATAGCAGAAGCTAATCAGGAAACACTAGGTGATATTGTGTCTCTGACAGATGCTGTCTGGAATGGAAACGGATAACTCTCATCACTGTGTCAACTTCCCTCACTCTCACTTATATACTCCCAGTTCATATTTGTGTTGAAGTTTTTTCCTCTTATTTTCTGCTGAGCACCTCTTGGTGCTTAATAGAGTCGCTGTAATTTTAATATAAAGTTTAATTCTACTGATCAAAGAAGGACAAATTGATCAAAGGAGGACAACTCATTTAGATGTCAGTAGAACGAAGGGTGATGAATTGTACATCTACCGTACATTAATATGCATGAGCTTCATTTGATATATTAGCGTAAGTTATGCATTATTATATGCCATAAATTAGTTTTCACCAGAACTCCCATTTCTCGGTTTTGCTGAATTATCAATTAAATAGAATTAGGAATTTGTTAGCATAGCTAATAAATTAACATTAAGTGTAGTTGGTGTAAAAAAAAAAAGCATTACATTAAAACTACATTAAAATAATATTGCATGTTTAGTACAAGGTAAGCAGGAATAAATTAAAATGATTCATTTTTTTATATCCCCGCAGCTTTATAGTGCGGCTAGCTCTCCCGCCTTTATAAATCTTGTTCTGCAGGCTAAAACCTATCCTTGACCTCTTATTTCATCAAGGAGAAGCCACGTAGCCTTTCTGTATTGCACTCATGTTTTGCCCACCAATGAGCTTCAATGGTTTTTACTTACTTTTCCCTCTCCAGTCCCCTTTTGTTCTTTACGGAAAATGGACGTACTTGTGCAAACGACAGGACTACAAGGTCATTGATTGTTCTTCATGACTGTATGATCCATTAAAAGAAATGTGTGTGCACCTTCAATGACTCATTGTTTAAAACCTGGACAGTCTTTTGTATTGTGTCCTGTTCAAGTGGTTATGTAAATATGCCACATAGCAGCTTAGGTCATTGTGTTTGTCATTGCATTTTCAAAATGTGTTTGGCACCTTAGAGTCCAGATGTTTTGTACCATTCAATTATTCATTTGGTAGATGCTTTTATGTGACATCTTACAGTTTATCAGTATGGGTTACCTGGCTAGTAAGTCCATGAACTTGACATTGAGGAGTTACGGTTACTGTTCCATGACTATCTTACACTAAAAAGTACTGTGGCAGTACTGTGCATGGTTCAGTGATTTATCTGCTGATAGTATTATGGTACTTTGATTTATACCATGCTAAAGTTATCATTTACCACCTTCAGGTTCCAAACTGTCATTGTTTTACCATGTAGGTCTACTTGTCAAAAAAAAAATGAAGTTTTATTATTATAGTACATATCCAAAAATAATATCACCATGGTAATTTCTAATTTAAGTATATTGCTAAAACAAAAAATACCAGCATTGCTAAGAGGTCTTTAGGTCTCAAAATAACAATGTTTATTGATGTATACATCAAAGTCAGGAGACAAAATCTAAAATCTGTATAGCTAAAAAGAGTGGAGTCAGCATGTTGCTTTAATCTATATTAATTAGAATTATTTATTTATTTATTTCAGGGATTGACAAAAAGGACTGCATGTTGGCCGGGGCCAGTGTGAAAGGCACTCGGGACAGTTGACGGAGTTGTCACACACTCTAAGCACATGTACGGAAAGGTAGGGTTGGCTATCGCTTGTTGGTTATCGATTTTGCTTCTTGTCGATTCCTAATTTCGATTAAAATAAGGGAAAAAAAAAAAGATATCAATCACATTTATTCTAAGTCTTATTGCAAAACATTTCATTGTAGCTGAATACCATGAACAAAAATCAACAGGCTAAAGAACACTTACAGTACAGAAGTAACTTTTGCCTATGGTTTAAAAATACCGTAGCAAAAACAACTAGCCTAACTAATATAAATTTCAAGCATCATTAAATACATGTAAACACTCTGTAATTATAAAAGAACAAATAAACAAATTAGCAATCTCAAATAAATACAACTGAACAAAGATAGGATTGAAAATACACATTACAAATATAGTTACAAACGTTATTCAGTCAAGAACAGCGAGTACATTTTCTCTCTTGTTTTATTGTTTGCTTAACATCATTATAGGAACAGTAGCAGGAATATTAGGCTGCTGTCACTTTAAGAGCTGCACTGATCCAATATACTGTTATGTGTTTGTCAACTGTTTACGTTCACTTAAGTCTTAAGACAACACCGACTGTGTTTACAAGGATATTTTGACATATTTTTGTGTGTATTTGTCCGTTCAAGTTCAAAAAGATGTGGAAGACAACTCCGATCAGTATCGCGCACTATGAGAAGTGGCTTTCTGTGCACACATTGTTTTGGATGTGTGCACAGAAAACAGTGCATGAGTCTTCTTGCGCTTGAATGGTTTAAAATCACTTATTCTGTGAGAGTGCTTTGGTTGTGTGTGCAGCACGAAAAACAGTAAGTGGGTCTTCTTGTGTTTGAATGGTTAAAGTCATATTGAAATGCACACGAAGGAATCGATTAGTGGAATCAAAACCCCTCCCTTTATTGCTCCCTTTACACCCCTCCCTTTATTGCTCCACCCTCAAAATGCATGAACACGCAATGATGAACATTGTTTTACCAACAAAAAAAAGTTGCATTATGTTAGGTCTCAAATGAACAATGTTTGTTGTTGTATATATCATATCTTATACATACATGGCTAGTAAAAACCTAAACCAGCCTGACTGAGCCAGTAGAATAAATTCCCATAGCATTGAGCCCTGTATTTATTTATTTGTCTGTTTTTTTTATTTGTGTTGCATTGCATGTCTCTCTGGCCATTGTTTTTCTGTTGCATTTAAAAAAAAAAGAAAAAATTTAAATTAATAATTCAATGAAATGTATGTTTAAAAAAGGCTATTGATATGTATGAGTTGCAGCACCTGTTGATACTTTTTATATGAGATGATAGAAGGCCTCTGGCCTGTATTTGGCCTGATGACGTACATGAATATTTATCACAACGCTGGTCTCCTCTATCTCTAACTCTGATATATGACACCGTTGCTTAGGTGGAAAGCTGATTGATTATGTGTGCTGCATTACTAATTTATAGTTCTAAACGGAAGGCTTTAGTCCAGGGTTTCCTTTCTTATTTCCAGAAGCTAAAAAAGTAATTTCCTCTCCTTTTTTGTGCAACTCGTTGTTTCATTGCCATGTTGCTGTCACTCAGCTCAGCACTACTGCAGATGAATTTGCTGACCCCATCCTGTGGTCTTTTAAAGGAGCACCTACTCTCTGCTGATCGTGACTGCAAGCATTTGGGTTCCATTATGATCCTGTTTTTCCATCTGTTATTTTCAGACATACACCATCATCATGTAAATTTGAGCTCCTCTTGATCCACTACCTTTGCCAAGTCAACACAGCGAGCTACACATGAGAGCTGGATCACCATTACTCTTGCCCATGCAGTCACTTCCATTTCTCTCTGTTTCCTCACCGGGGATCCTCACAGCTGTTAGCTGGGCTACAGCCAACCATTGCGGCAGTTAGGGTTGCATTGAGCGCTCTGCTTGTACTTTAGTAGTCACTGCGGTTCTTAACCAAGTCTTTATCATATAAAGAACTTTAGTGCTGACTGTGCCAAATGATCTGTAGCACCCCAGAGATGCCCTTCCCATGGCCTGACCTTTCTTAAAGGGTTAGTTCACCCAAAAATGAAAATTCTGTCAGTAATTACTCACCCTCATGTTGTTCCAACCCCGTAAGACTTTCGTTCATCTTCGGAACACGAATTAAGATATTTTTGATGAAATCTGAGAGCTGGATCACTCCTCCATAGGCTTCTTAAGGGATCGAAACTGGCCGGCCCAAAAGTTATGAAAGACATCGTTAAAATAGTCCGAGTGACTACAGTGGCTCAATCTTAAGTTTATCAAGCGACGAGAATACTTTTTGTGCGCAAAAAACAAATTGTGCGTGATATTTCACGTAGTGAATCTACGCAAAGCTTCTAGGTTGCACGTCACACGTAGGCTCACTATTGGCCGACGCTGGTCATGTGTGTGATGCGTGACGTACAACCTAGAAGCTTTGCGTAGATTCACTACGTGAAATATCACGGCCTTACAGAGTAGTTGAATAAAGTCGTTCTTTTTGTTTGTTTTTTGCGCACAAAAAGTATTCTCGTCGCTTGATAAACTTAAGATTGAGCCACTGTAGTCACTCGGACTATTTTAACGATGTCTTTCATAACTTTTGGGCCGGCCAGTTTCGATCCCTTAAGAAGCCTATGGAGGAGTGATCCAGCTCTCAGATTTCATAAAAAATATCTTAATTTGTGTTCCGAAGATGAACGAAAGTCTTACGGGGTTGGAACAACATGAGGGTGAGTAATTACTGACAGAATTTTCATTTTTGGGTGAACTAACCCTTTAATGCAGAGAGAAATTGAGATTACATTATGTTAAAGGCCCCCTGAAATCAAAATTTAAGTTTTTTAGCTTTTCGTATGAATATGTTAGCCTTAAGGTTATGAATAAGCTGGTGTGTTCCAAAACAATGACAAATTCACATAAGCATTCAAAACTTAGTCTCTCACTTCCTCTAAAATGGATCACAGATTTTTATGACATCACCGCGGACTTCAGCTTCTCATCACATCTTCTGTCCAATCAAATGCTCTCTAGAATCTAAAGCGTCATGCCCCCTATGCTATAAATACCACCTGGCCAAAGCGTCCGTTGACACATCACAGAGCAATATGGTTTGGAGATGTGTGTTTGGTGGCTCAAACGCTCGAGTTTTATTCCATTTTCCAACTGTACGTTGGTTAAGAATAAAATGGCTAGAATTTATTCACACCTCTACTATTGAATCCAACGTATCATCAGCGCTCTGATTCGCTTCCATGGTGCTGTCAAGTACCACTTGCAGTCTGTGAGGTAAACTTAACGCTATTGGCTATTTGAAAAGGGGGAGGAGCCATTCAATATATCCCGCCATAGCTTCCTGTTTCAGTGGAATTACGTCAACGCATAATACAAAGCTGCGCGTTCCAAGGTACTTCAGTGGGCCTTTAAAAAGCATATGTTCAATGAAATAGACAAGCATAAGCAGCTCTGAGCTAAAAATTGTTTTTGAACATCATACATTAATAAACCATTGTAACTTAATTTTAAAATGTGAAGATTGAGATCCACACTGTCAGCCCCTTTCTTTAAATTCTTCTTAAAGCTCCAGTCGGCAAGTCTGGCAGATTGAGTGGATTTAGGAAAATTTTGAATGTTTACAACTCTCATGCCCCTCCCCCACTATCAACGGATACCCTCCCACCCAGTTCATGCTCGTCAGTGCGTGTGCACCAGATTTTCAGTGAACGCCAGGGCTCTCAAGTGTCACGCATTGAGCGTGACAGTCACTCATTTCGGTCTTTTGTCACTCTCTCCCGCCACACATTGTATTTCTCACGCTGAAAAACTATTTGTAATATATTTAATATGCCGCAGCGTCCAAAACTCTGGCCGCGCCGCTCTCATTGTAGAACCGGCATGAATCAAGCGCGTTTCCTCTGGTGTTGTTCGTCGAGCTACACAATAGCCAATCAGAAAATAGCACTATTGTATCTGGGTAAGATTTAACGCAACAACCAATGACAAAAATGTATCCAACCCCCCGTCGGCTGGGTGTCACTCTTACCTGTCTTCAAAACTTGAGAGCCCTGGAACGCGCCCGTCTCATCAGCATCCATCAACACCATGGAGTATTTGGAGGTATGCTGTCCTGGCTAATGTACCGATAGATTGCAATTGCTAACGTCATTTATACTCTAAATGAGCTTACTTGATTTTCCGCCATCACTCTTCGTTACTGCGCGAACTTCCGCGAACTTCAGGCGTGTGCATGTGATTGTAACGTGCGCGAGGGGTGGCGTGTGCCCGATCTGTGATTGACAGTCAGATCTCACACCCCCCTGCGCTGATTGGACATGATGAACCGGGAGCTGTGGATTTTTGCAAAACAAAAAACAAGCTCCAGGTGGAGTTAGAAGCTCGGGGTTTTTTCTAAAACCACTTTATTTATGTTGTTCTGTCAGATTATAGTGTCGATTTCACTGAATATGATCAAAAAAATGTTGCCGACGGCAGCTTTAAAACTGTGTGTGATGCACTTGGGTGGGTTTAGAAATTTCAGAAGGAAAATCAATTTTGAATGACTAATATAGAAATGGAATATATTTCCCCATTTGGTAACACTTTATAATAACTGCACACTATTAATCATTATGCATTAGTAATTCATCATTTATAAAGCATTAATAGGCATTATTAAGCAGTTTAAAAATACAGCTATAAATGCTTTATTCTTGATTTATAAGCATATCTGTGTTTAATAATTGTATTTTCATACTTTATTAATGATCAATTTATCATTTCTAAATAAAGTATTGCATTATTTACAAACCAGTTATTTAGGAGTTGTCAGTGGTTCATAAGATCACTTAGAAAGTGTAAGTAAATGAATAATAAACTATTTAAATGTACATTCATAAATCTCCCTTGTAAATGCTTTACAAAGGCATACATAGTCCTCACTTTAGATGAGCTCACAAAAAAACAGTTAACTGACCACTACTGAATGCTTTATAACTACATGAATTAATCATGAATTGCAGTTGAAATACATGTTAAAAAAGCATATTAACACACTAAGTAACTATTATTATATGTATGAATAATAAGATGTATGAATGTACTTTTAAATAGTTTATTAATCATTTACTTACACTTTCTAAGTAAATCTGATCTTATCTAAACTGATCTTATAAAGTGTTACCCAACATTTTTTTTTCTTTACTTTTTCTTATCTTCTATTATGTTCCAAAGAAAAAAGAAAGACATGCAATTTTGGAATGACATGAGGGTGAATAAATGATGACAGAATTTTCATAAAGAGATACATTTAAAAAAAATGCATTAGACCAGGGATGTAATTAAAAAAAAAAAAAAAAGCTTTGCTTTTTCTGAATATCCTCTATTATGTTCCAAATAAGAAATAAAGTCATACAGTTTTGGAATGACATGAGGGTGAATAAATGATGACAGAATTTTCATAAAGAGATGAGTAAAAAAAAAAAAAAATCTCATTACACCAGGGATATAATTCAGCAGAATTTTTCCTTTTTTTCTTCTCATCATGCTTTAAATTCTTGGCTTGCTTCTAGTTATATTTGCACGTTTTCTGTGGCAGATGGCTGATTACAGTTAACCCATTGACTTCATATTATGCATTACCTCCCATTTTCATTTGATTTAGCCACTCTTTAATGGATTTCATAGATTTTAATGCAGTTGCCAGATAATTTACAATTTGGCTGAGGCAACAAATGCCTCTGATATCATAATCACTCTGTTCAGAATGGTGTGTTCTCCCAACATGTGGATGGAGCCCACTGGAATGTGTCCCTGTTGGCAACTGTAAAGATGAGAAATGTGCTCATTTTATTTGCACAGGTTGTTTGATTATATATGTTTTGCACGCTCGCTTTCTCTTTTTACAAAATATGTAGTTGGGAGGCATTTATCTTTTAATACATACTTGGTGTCTCACTGTCCTGAACAAATACAGCATTGTTTAAAAAATTTGGCCAAAAAAACAGAAAAAAAAGAAAGAAAAAAAACACAAGAAGAAGTCTGCTGTTCATGAGTTGGTTGAGTTTTGTAAACAGATTGTAATTAACATTTAAATTGTTACTCTTGTTTTTCTGGGTCATGGAGGGAAGTCTGAACCCTGGTGTGCAGTACAAAATCACCATATGTTGTATGGAGTAATAACAGTGAACCTGTGTATGTCAATATACACGGGGAAAAAAGATTGTTGCTGCTTGTTCAAATTACTTCATTAAAATGAGCTAAACCAATACAATTGCTATGCATTTTGTCTTAACTCTATTTAATTTTATTGTCTTCAATCCAATTAAATATATTTGAAATGGAAGTTTACTTAATCCATTTGTGTTGGGACTACATGAACATTGTTGTATAAACTGAAACAGGGTGGTGGTGGATATGGCTGAAACAGAGTAAATTTGAAATTAAGTGTTATTTTATGTTTTTAGTGAAGGGAAAGTCTTGTTAGTGTTTAATGTTCAGTTATGTTTGACATTTAAAAGAGTTTCTGTCATGTTGAACTTTTTGTGGTTACCACAGTGCTAAAGAGTAGAGCTATGTGGTTAGGTTATGACTGCATGTATCAAGTCAATGTTGCTTCATTCAATGAGCAACTTACTGTATCTGTGAAAACTGTATATAAATTGTCTTTAAGGGGATTAATACACCATAAACAGCAGAATTGTCTTCAAGCAAGTAACACTTCTGCAGTAGACAGGTTTGTTGATTATTATGGCAGCGTTTTAGCCTTGTCACGTCCCTCGTTCCATAGACGGGGTAATGCACTTTATTGTATAACACAGTGGTGTTCAATTTGCCAAAGGAATGAGTTTTGTGTAGCACTCAATGCCAGTGGAAATTGGTGCAATCCTGTTCGCACTGCCTTTGGCTGTAAACCATCGATCTTGCAGTTTTATCTGAGACCTCAGGTTATTATGATTGATCGGTGGATTTTGATCAAGAGGGCTATTGGTCTTGCTGTCACCCAGTGCAGTTGCCAATACATTTATTGCTGACTTTATGAAGCCTATTAATGCCATTCAGTCAATAAATTGTACTGTTTACTGCTCTATGGATTTACTGAGGGTTTAATGTGTCTTAAAGAGCGCCATTCATCTTGAAAGTTAATATGTGTGGCATAATGTGAACATGTTAAATTACTAATGAAAGCTATAGACTTGTAATTACCAAGAATTATTATCTTAAACAATCTAATCTTAATGCCGATTTTATGATAATTCCACATTTATGGAAACATTTGCTACAGTAGTTAATAAAGTACACATTCAACAAACATTTTAGCTATGTTGGTAAAGAGAGTGAATTTAGTTTCAAAAGTCAGAGGAGGAGGTGAAAAAGTTGCAAAAGTTGTTGTGCTCCAGACAGACGAAAGATGAGCGTTCTGTTCCACTGATAGCAAAGAGGGTGGTCAGAAGTCAGGATCAGTGAGATGAAGGTAATGTGAGGTGTCTGAAGATATGACAGAAGTGACTCAATACAAGCCTTTGAACCGATCTGAAACCTGACTCAGGAAGAGCTGATGGTGCAGTTAATCGACAGACCTCAAAAGGCTGTCCCCGAATGCTCTTAAAGGCAAGAGGAATAATAATCAAGCAGATTTTAGAGATTGTTAGTGGCAGATGCTGTTTTAGTTTATTTTAAAAATTCTACTATCATCAGCTCATGCTCTGGTAGTTGGATACCTGTACCTAAAGTGGCATATTAGCTCTACTGTAATTTGCAGATTGATTAAAGCCTTTGATTGATGACACTGCTATTCACTAAAGTCAAGTTTCATTTAAGTTTTGAATGCACTATAAACGTACTCGTTTTTTTTATTATTCTTGATCACCACAAATGAAAGTAATGCAGTGGCAAAGGATGCAGTGCATTGGGAAAGTTCTTGTGTGATCTGTAGTCACACAGAGGTGCAAGTCGGATCCGTGTAAATTTGTGCTGTGAAGGATTGTGCTGGAAATGACATTCAGAAGGATGTTCATGGCTCTCTCAGTCTCACATCTGAAAAGGTCTCTCTGAGTAGTTAAAAAAAAAATAGCCTTTTAAGGCTTTTAGCGCAGCACATCTGCTGCCCGCACATTTGAACTGAATGACTGATGCAGTTTAAAGGAGAGCAATTTCAATTGTGTGTATGCTAATGCTATTAAAAACTAAGCTGAACTGTGTCACGGATCTAAGTATATGGAGCCAGAGGGGAAGACAGACTGACTGAAAAGCTGTTTTCCATGCTGGCTGTTGGAATGAAAGTACAAATGTTATTGCAGACATTTTAGCTGCTATAATTTTTTTTATGGGACTTCTGGCATACTCTTTTCAACATACTATGCTTTGGGACACACTTATTTTAATCTCACTTACTGTTTAGGATGGAAAGTATGGACATTGAGACACAGGGTTGGTTAGTGCATTCAATTAAGTGCATCATCTGGGTATTTGAAGTGATTTTTTTTCAGTGTGAACACTACTTGCACCGTTTAAATTACAAAATGGCACAGAATAGTGCATAAGTACGGATGCACCATAAATGTTCATAAAATATGGCAAATCTTAAATATCAGACACCGATGCTATCATAAAAATGACAAATACGGCAACACAATAAAAATTTTCAGGTTGGTCCTGTGTTTCTAGAGCAAAAAGAACGGTGATGCCTTTACCAATAAGGCCATTGGCTCTTTTGATTTAAACGTGAGAATTTAATTTCCTACAGCTGCCATGTTAACCTCTGAGGTTCCTCTCATTACAGTGACCTGTCTCCTGATCCATCTGCTGCACTTCACTAATTGCACATTTACTCTGCACAAGTGTCTGCTTATCAATACTTAAAGCTCCCCGTCCTCTGAATCAGCCATGATTCACGTGAGAGGTTCAGTTGCATCTGAGGTGTCTGACTGTACATCAAGGTTAATTAGCCCTCTGCACTGTCGTATCCCCATCAAAGGCAGGGAATGTGGGTAATAAAAAGAGCCGTTAGAATAACTGTGGCTCATTAGACCATCGTGAAAGTAAATGGGCATCTAATTAAGGAATGTTTTTACCTTCCCTTAACCTGTCCATCATCAGCTAATAAACAGCTGATGATCATGGCGAAATAAAAACGGATATATTGCAACTCAATGTGATTGCATGCACTATAAAAACATTAAAATATTGCTGGGTAATTATTATTGATATTTAAAATGATTGATATTATTATCTTTTGGCTGCATCAGTAGAGCTGCAGACATGCTATAATGCACATGCAGTGTTCCGTGATGATACTCTCAAAGATGTTAAGAATAAATGATGATGCTTAAAAGTCTGAATAAAAAAAATAGATTTTTAAGGCCTTGTTGACTTACATGTGCTTATATTATCAGCTATTGCAGGAGTACAATTACTATTTACTCCTCTGAATTCTTATTTCATGGAATATCATCTTGAGTCATGGCTCTGATCTGCTTGTATCAATTCCCTGGGCAGAGCTTGTTATAGAGTCGTACACCATGGAGAAACACAGAAAGCTCAGTCCTTGGGTGGGGAGTGGGAAGAAACAGTCAGTGAAGGAGAAAATTAGCTATGATTTCCTGAGATGAGAAGAGGTGTGCTGTTACCTTAGCAATCAAACTTATGATTTCCTGGCAACCACCCATGAAACGGGCAAGAAGCATATATTCTTTAGAAATTGTAAAAAATGTAGGTAACACTTTACAATAAGGTTTGTTAACATTAGTTATCTATATTGATTACCAAGACCGAACAATGAACAATACTTCTGCAGAATTTATTAATCGTAGTCAATGGTAATTTCAACATTTACTAATACATTTTTTTAAATCCAAAGTTGTATTTGTTAACATTAGTTAATGCAATGTGAACTAACATGAACAAACAATGAACAATTAGATTGATATTAACTATGTTAACAAAGATTAATAATGCAATGATTGCTCATTGGTAGTTCATGTTAGCTAATGCATTATCTAATGTTAAGAAATGACACATTGTAAAAGTGTTACCAAAATGTATTAGTTATATAGTTTTAGTTTTTTTTTAAACTATATTTACAGTAAATTTGGTACGGTTCTTATTTTGATGAACTTGCCTTGATGATGATTTGTTGGCATTGCAAAATGTGACACAAAATCTATAGACTATCACATTACTGTGTGTGAGATTATGGCAGAATGGTTACAATGTGAGTTTTTATTTTTTCCTTTTCCATGTGGAACAAATCACGTGTTTAATAATGTTTGTTTTAACTTTTTGTGAAGTACGACTATTGCCTTAAAGGAGTAGTTCACTTTCAAATGAAAATTAGCCCATGATTTACTCACCCTCAAGCCACCCTCGTCACCTTTCTTCTTTCAGACGAATACAATCAGAGTTATATTAAAAAATGTCCTGGCTCTTCCAAGTTTTATAATGGCAGTGGATTGCAACCAACAGATTGAAGCTCAAAAACGTGCATCCATCCGTCATAAACGAACTCCAAACGGCTACAGGGGGTTAATAAAGGCCTTCTGAAGCAAAACTTCAGACTGTCCTGGACACTGTCCTGGACAGTGAGTGACCTTAAATATTAAGATAAAATTGGATTTTCTCCAGTCATTGTTAAAAAACTAGCAAACAAAACTTGCTAACTAGCGTTAGTGAAGCGGGTAGGGGAATCGTTCTGCCTCCACCTAAGCCCCGCCTACACAAAAAAACGTCACAACGTTTACTAACTGAAAAGGGGTCTATAAAGAGCCTTTGTGTTACCTTAAGCCTGTGTGTTATAGAGAGAGGGGAAGGGGGAGAGAGAGAGTCATATTTATTCCAAATGTCCTTTCATCTCTTTGATCTCAAGGCTCAGGACTCTGTTCAAGCTATTATTTAGAAGTTAAACAGGTAGGTAGAATGAAAGCCAGTATCCTGGTTGCATCAACCTATCATAGTACAAAATCACCTTAGTAATTGTGCTCTGGTAGCTTTGTTCCAAAAATTAGTGGGCCAAAAACCGTGTGTGTTAGTGAAATCTATGCTGTATCACCTCATTAAATCTGCAGTAGTGGAGATAAGTGTGCTTGTGAGCCCCTCGTCTCACTGAAACTCTTTCATAGTTATCTGCCGTGGCAGTCACTGCTGATAAAGCTGTCTTGATTTCAATTCCCCCCGTTTGCCAGCTCTCTTTTGCAGCCTCTCTGCAGGCGAGCTCGGATAATGGAGTTGACGACTATTTTTGGAGACTGGAGAGCCACCGTGGTTGTCAGCATTAGCGGAGGTTCGGATCTGTATCTCACAGCGGTATTTAGATTGCTCACGATGGAGCTGGAATTGATGTAGAGTCGTATCCCTGTCAACATTTGCATATAGGTGCATCATTTTCACCCCTAATTCAAGTGATTACAGTTACAGTATACATGTGTACAAATGAATATATTTTAGGTAAATACATGCTGAGGAGTTTTTTTTTCTCACCTTCAGACTGTATAACATGATTAGCTTGTACAAATCATCTTTCTTTCCAGTCATTTTCTTTCAGTAGCCAAGATTTCCTTGTTTGCTTGGCTCGGTTCCCAAGACACATTAGATGTAAATGCATATCTGTGTGGTGAAACTCATTTCATCACATCATTGCGGATGTTACTTCGGGGGCTTGGCTCAGTATTTTAGCAGTACATCTGCCATGTCCCTCATCTTTCAGTGCAATATGCTGACAGATGATGTGATTCTGTCCCTGTCTCTGTGATTGGCACCGCTTGGTTTGCCAGACTGTGTGCCTGAGGGCAACCATGGCCTAACCTCTACATTTTTAATAAATCACTCTGTTGACTCGTGTGTTGTGGATCAATGAGCTATGCAGAGAAACCCGGAAGAGCATAATGGGTCACTGTGGAGAAGAATGCTGCGTGAAGCAATTTGTCACTGCCTATGTTTATAGGTTAAGTTCGAGATGCCCTGTTCTTCTATTTTAATGAATATTCTGAATATCTATTTAAGGAACAGTTTAATGATTCAAGTTTTCAGATTGATTTTGGCATTTAAATGAATGCTAAAAATGTGTTGTGCTTTTTATGATGCATTCCCTCGTTGAAACATTTGTGCTACAGTGGCTCATTGGCATTGACCTTTATTAAATTATTTATTATTTAGCTGCTGGTGTATGAGTTTCTGACTGTTTATCTAATAATCTGATAGAATCGAATATTATATTTTAGTCTTGTACTTTTTATTACTTTAAATGGTGGTATTTAAGTGTAAAAAATTGATGTCTTTTAATTGATTAACAATTATAGTGCTGATTATATATTTAATAATGTGTCTACTCCGTTTTAACAGCGCTGCCTGTTGTGGAGATGAGAGCTGGGGGAGGTGTCTTTACCCTCGCTGTGATTAACCTCAGCCCTGAGCGGGCCATATGGATTACTGGGAAGGAAATGGGAGTCACAGCATCTGCATTCACACATGTGCAGAACGCTGCTGACTGTGGCTGAAAGCAATGGTTTTAATACATGCTTTTTTACAGTGGTTCAGGGCTCTGGACAGCAAAGTGCGAGTTTTTATTTAGAAAATTATGTACAAGTTTTACCCCTTTTTAATAGTGCATTACCTTGAAGAGTACATGTTCTTTTCCAACATAGATGGTGGACCATCCATTTTCTTTAATCAGTTTCACATTTAAATGTCATGGGCTTTTTTCTCAATTATTTAATTGTGACCCGTGCTGACAAAATGAGTCAGAATAAGCAAATGTTCACAAATTAGCTCTTGCTATTTTCGCATTATCCATTAAAAAGCCTTTAAAATTCTGTGTTTTTTTGGATTCGGGCAAAAAATTAATGAGCTACACCTGTTTGAAGCCAATGTCAGCAATGTCAGTTTTGAGAAGAAATCTAGTTAAAGTTTTCTGAAGGTTCCAAAACAAAATCATCTTGCAACCTTACCTTAAAGTCCCTGGTAACACCAAATTTGGCACACACCATATCTATACGATAAATATGTTCAAATATGTTAGGTAACAGTTTGAGAACCGTGTCACTGGTTAAGGGCTACCTTAATTATGCAACAAAATATCAATAATAACAATAAATAACAAATTGCCAATCTCATGTTAACAAGTTTATGTAAAAAAAAGAATTTTCATGATTTTTCCTGCATGGGTATGTGGCCAGATTAAGAGTGATCAACACAGCTAGAGTAGCAAAGATCATTTTAATACAGTCATGACTGTTTCATATTGTGTCCATGCCCAACCTTTGTTCAAGATTTTCTACATTAATGTCTACAACCATCTTGTTTAGGTGGTGGCACATTATCACTGAAGTAGGTAGTCATTAATAAGTTGAGCAAAATTTTCCCTGTCAGTTGCTCCGACAAGATTCCCTGAATTTAAAGCATTAGCTATCGACTGAGCACTGTCACTATCATCCATATCCATTACAAAACAGGCATATTTCAACGAAATGAAAATTTGAAATTTCTGTCGTGTTTACTTTTCGTGTTTTCAGAGGATGGACGCTTCCATGATAGCACAATGCACTGCGCCAGGTGTTTTGATTAATAACCAAATATGTTATTGCCACTAGTTGGCAACACCCTGGTTTTGTTTACATCAGCATGGGTTTGAAAATCATTTAATTGGTTCAGACTCATGCCATCAATAATTTGCTATGAAGATTCACAAAATTGGAATTACAAGATTATCAAACTTGTGCTGAGGGGAAGCACCAGTCGTCGAGAAGCAAGCAGAGAAAAACAGCATTTTTCCGTGGATTATTAAAACAAAGGAAAGGTACTTTCTTTAATGAACTAATTTTTGTGAAAACCACAAATTCAACCAAAAATTGGCTAAATTCACTTGTTTTGCCTGTAGCATTTTGCCAGCACGGGTCACAATGAATTGTTTTGTCACATTTATTTACTTCTTTTTCAGCTTAGTTCAGTTCAATGGTGAAATACGTGTCAACATTGCAGAGTTCATCAGTTATGAATCAATTTCAACAAGTTTGACAGTTGACATATGCAATGTAACACACTGTAAAATCTCTTGAAAAAAAATATTTGTAGTTTATAATTGTGATCCATGCACTTTCTGATTGTGTGTACGCATGCGTATCGAAATGACAGTATCCTTCAAACTCCCAGTGCTTCCAATAGCTGCGGCCCACACATCCGCCACATGACATCACTGATCAACCATCTGCCCACAACCACCTACTATCTCTACTCAAACTATCAACATGCACAAACTCAATCTCCAACAAGACCCAATTAACCAAACTGGCTGCTAGTACTTTAGCATATATATTTTATATGCACATGTTTCTCTGTAATCAATGAATATACTATGAGGCTTTCTTTTGGTTTCTTGTGTGCCTTTGTTTAAACACAGAGGTAATTTTCATGTTATGAATGTATGCTTTTAGCCACAGTAAACACTGGTGCACCATTATTCATTTTGGATGTCTGCATTTGAAGTGGCAAACTGGTTAATGCATTGGTTATCACATAGAACGGTGTCTCTTTGAAGCATTATTATAGCTTGCTACATGATTGATACTTCATAATACACTCCGGTGAGAAAAGCGCTCATTATCTATCAAATTATAATATCTGCCAGTTAGCAGTTAAACTTTTCATCCAGATCTCCATCCAGAACTTTTCATCCAGATTAAGCACATTGCTTAAGGTTTCTTACACCAAAAATACTAATAATTTAAGAAAAAAAATTCTCTGGCATATAGTATCAAAAAGACATTTCTTGCTGCTGTACATTTACGACTATCTTCTCCATTTACCTTCTAAACTGCAAACTTTGTTATTTGTATTGAGTCAAGAGTTTAATGTGTGATGTATAGATACAAAAATCTTGCCATCAGCAAATATTGCTAAATACTTAGATTGTCCTTTAAAAAAAGTTGTTTTGTACTTTGCTTAATTTGAAGATATCTGTATATTTATGACTAGGGGTGTAACGATATTTGAACCGAACCGAAAAACCGCGATACACCACCCACGATACGTATCGCGATACTCTCATGGCGAACCGAACACGCCCCGCCCCCTGCTGCCCCGCCCAGTCCCGGCTCATTGCACCTCATGTGTTATGTGTACACAACGAATACAGGGCTGTTGCCTAACCACCATTAACCACATATAATCGCAATAAGCTCAGTGTTTTGTTACTTTTGATAATAAGCAAGGTGTAATCTTTCAAATTATGTCTATTTGATCACGAAATGCAAACAATAAATGCCGTTTTGGCGCTCTTAGATGTGGCGTGACAGATATCACTGTATGCATGCGGCAGCGCGGAGCGCGATCATCTCTTCCTCAGTTACAGAATAAACATGAATGGACACTCGAAGGTATGTTGAAAGATACAGTATACTTACTGAAAGGCATCATAACTCGTGTAAACACTCAATCAGTGTTTCAACAGCGGAAATACTTCAGTAAAACGCTTAGTTTTTCACATAGCTTTATATTTACCTCAGGCAAGTCATTCAGTGTCCACAGCTTGCTGGTTTGCTAACTCTTTCACTAAATAAATGCTATATATTAGCCTATATATTATATTTTACTTAACCTGTTTATGATATCTTGATTATTTAATGTATGTTTAAAATAGTTGTCATGAAAATAACAGCAACTGTGTAAATTATTATATAACAATAACAAATTAGAGTAAAAACATGTTAATGCAAAAATTGCCTTATGTGCAGTTTACATGTATTCATACAATTTGTTATTTGAGTGTTGCTTATTATTATATCATTTAGGCTAAAAGTCTAGGCTGTTAAGCTTTAATGTTATAGTAATGTGCAAGTAGGCCTAAGGGCTGTAGTTTACAGCATTAGCAGATAATTTTGTTATCCTTGAGAAACGTTTACTTGTAATTGAATTAATTTAAAGACAAGGACACAATTTGTTCATTAAAGCACTGTTTAATAAAAAATAAAAGCAATTTTAGCTTTCTAAACCCCCCCACCCCACCGAAATGAACCGAACCGAACCGAGACCTCAAAACCGTGGGACGAACCGAACCGTCAGGTTTGTGTATCGTTACACCCCTATTTATGACATAATAAATAAAATTCATGATGGTCTCATACAGTAGATCCAGAAAAATCAACTAATCATTTTGAGTGATTTTCCTCTTTTTAAGAATCTATGGAAAAGCATGGGATGCACAACTCGAATGTGAAGCTAGCAACCGGAAACAGTTATCAACAGGAACATGATTCAATGATGTGCTGTAAAGCATATCCATAATAAAGGCTAGATGTCTTACGGCGGAGTCTCTATCGTCATCACCGTCGGCCATCTTGTCACAGGCAAGGCTCTGTGGTACCTGATGTAAGATGAGTGATCAGCACGAACACAAATACTCTTATCTGGTTGAAATCTTGACGGATTTACAAACGGTTTGGTTTCTTACAAACGTTATTAACGTGGCTATAATTCTGGACAGAGCCGATCCTCCCTATACGCACACTACGCAAGCTGCGTAGGGCCCCGCAAATTACTCAAGGCCCCGCCTCCCCCTCGCGTCAAAGCGCGTCAATCAAAGTTTACAACATCGATGAGATAATTAAGCGGAACTATCCTTCTGGTCACGAAAAGAGAAACTGAGAGAAAAACACCATGTGAGTGAATTGCGGGAACAGCGATCAGGTAAACTTGTGTTCTCTCCTCTCCAAGTTTGATGTCAGCACAGAACAGAACAGTAAAGTTAAGTTGATGTGCATCTCTCTCTATCTGTCTGTCTCCAGCCCGATCTCATGAAAGCGCGTATTTATACCACGAATTTAATTTCTCGTGCCATTTATACGCCAAAAATAGTTTTTGCGTGCATATGATACGCACTTTTTGGCGTGTAATATGCACGCACTCCACACCCCTAACCCTACCCAAGAGATTTACAGTGCGTAGCATATGCACGCAAAAAACATTTTTGGCGTATAAATAGCACGATAAATTAAATTCGTGGTAGGCTATAGATACGCACTTTCATGATATTACGTTTGATAATACAAAGGGCAACGGTTTTTGTTTATAAACTGCAGCTCGGAAAAGATAACCGCGTCGCGCGTTAACATGAGTTCATATGCGCGTGCACGAAATGAAACGCGCACTTTCCAGAAAAAAAAAAAAAATCTATGGGGACCAGTTACCAGTACAATATGGGCGTTATGGCACTCTTCATTAGGCGCTCACTTTAAAACAAGACAATGATTATCAAGTCTCCAAATCAGAATAGTTACAACCCTGCAATAAAGCAAGATGGAAAGCAATCTATTGATATTGACTATTGCATTTAAAATGTTGATTAGCTGGACATACTGGTCAATATGGATGCACATCAATCAGTAAATAATAACCATTAAGTATCAATTATTGCTTTTATCATTTAAAACACAGTGACATGCAATGGCAAGCCATTTTAGCTTTTATTAATTCACAGGATGCATTTTTGATATCAATAATTAAATTTGTACTATTTAAAATGTGAATTATTGATATTAATATAAAATATGTCTATTTCTGATATCAGGAATTACATTTTCATTAGTACTAACTAAACGAGGGAGGATTGTAGTGGGAGAACTGGGGTGTCAGGTGTGACTGTGTGGCAATGGCAAATGGTTTACATGGCTCATTGGTCAGGTAGGAGGGCCCCTTAACAGATTTTTGCTTAGGGCCCCAGGGATGCCAGGATCGGTTCTGATTCTGGATGATTATTTATTTATACACTTATTATTCATAAGTATACAGTGTCATAACTACATCTCTGACGTTTATAACAAACCAAACCGTTTGAAAATCGGTAGAAAATTGAGCAAGTTATGGTTATTTAAAAAGTACATGCACCATTAAAACACAATGTTACGAGTGAGCGAGCTGCCTGTGACGAGATGGCCGCCAGGTGCGGACGTCGACCTCCATTGGCCAGCAGCGCGGAAGAGACATCTAGCCTTTATTATGGATATCTATGCTGTAAAGCAGCTCTAAAAAAGAAAAAAAGTGTCATTGTTCAGCTGAAGTCAGTTCAGTGTTGATTCAGTTCTGTTGTTAAATTAAATTCAGCTGCAGAAAATGCTGATGTCATCATCCAGCTCAGTTCAGCTCAGACATTTTCAGTCCCAAACTAAGCAAGCCAGAGGCAACAGTGGCAAGGAACCCAAACTCCATCAGTGACAGAATGGAGAATAAAAAAAACAATCAATCCTTTATTGAATTTGATTTTATAGAAATGTGATGGTGTGTATGCTAGGTGTGTGATTGTGTATGATTCTATCCTAACCAGTGTCAGTTTGATCAATATTAGCACCTCCTTGTACTGTATAAGAAACATGTAGTTAGTAGTAGACGTCTCAGTATTTTAAGCAAAATGTTGGCAATGAACCTCAAACCTCAAGGTTTGTTAGTTAACATTTCTTAAAATTCCATGTTAAAAATGTTCAGATATTTTAGTGTTTTTGCAAGCCATTTTTAAGTAAATCTAGTAAATTCCTTTTGGAGTGAACCATTAGTTTAATTTGATTTAATAATAATGTTTTCTGTC
Organism: Rhinichthys klamathensis goyatoka; assembly: GCF_029890125.1. Lineage (NCBI taxonomy): Eukaryota > Metazoa > Chordata > Actinopteri > Cypriniformes > Leuciscidae > Rhinichthys > Rhinichthys klamathensis. The sequence goes on along the minus strand of NW_026607120.1, from coordinate 62,849 downwards.
AAATTCACCAAACTGTTGTTATTGAATAGAACAGTGGAGAGTGCATTCTAATGAAATATTTTGAAGACATTTAGAACAACATGCATCAATGAATGATGCTCAATAAGAACATGCATTAAGGAAGTAAACTGAGTCCTTTTTAATTTCATGTTGACTTTAGATGTGCTTACATGTGCATTTATTTTAAAGCATCAGTATGTAATAGCTTCAGGATAAACATGCTAATTAAAACCTATTATAATACTTTCTTCCCAGCTTTGATCATCAAGCAAAAGTTGCATTGCTGTGCCATGAGGCAGATCCATTAGAACCGTTAACTGTTGTTGCTCTAATTAAATGCATAGCTGGGAGTCTAATTAATTAAACTCCCATCCAGAAACAATGACATTTCATTGCCACATTCAGGGTGTTTTTGCAGGCAAAACTGAATACCATACTAATTAAACTGTCATTTCAAGTAACTTAACTCTTTCTTTTTTTTCTTTCAATATGATGTGTGCTCACCCTGAAGAACATGCAAAGATGCTTCATTTTTAGGCTAGAAACAAGAGCGAGGCTTAGTCGTCGTTAACGCCGCGGACAGCAGTGTTTTGAGGGAATGAGGCAGAGAGCTCGGTTGTGGGATGTTAATGACTTCTCTCTCAGGTGGCCCATTCTGATTGCATGGACATAAATGTTTTGTCATGCCCCCCAGCTCCGACTTTAATCAGGGGGAGAACAACGCTGCTATCAGCCTGCATATTTATCTTGGTTTGCAAGAGCAGCTCGAGTTCTTCTAACCAGGACAAACAGAAATCTCATCTGTTTTTAACACAACATAAATATTTAAATCAGCAACAACCATGTGAGATGAATAAATGAAAGCTGAGTTTGAAATGGATGACTGTTTGATAAAAGTTGTAATAAATTTCATTGAACAAGTTTAAAAACGTATTAAAGTTCCAGTTCTCATACAGTAGATACATAAACTGTTTCCAGAAGAGCTGTAATCAAAGTTCTATAAATTAGTACAGTTATGGAGGACCGGTTTAAGATATTCTGTAGATTTTTCCAGGTTTCTATACACTAAACCTAATACCTTTTATCAGTCCAATAATGGGAAACAGTCAAAAATATTTTTTTGTTTGAATTAATTACTTACAGCACTACTTACAGAGAGTTACATAGGTAAATGAATGGGTGTTAAACCACAAGCTATGATTGACAGTTCATTTTGTCAATCTAATTAATTTTATTGTTGGCTCCAGTCATTTTTTTTTTTGTTCTGGTTCACACATTCCGGCTTTATGCAGTTATTTTACTTATTCAGCAGAACACTTTAATGAATGTTACTAGTTTCCATCCCTCTCCTCAGTGGCAGGCCCTGCAGCGCAGGCATTCGTGTAGAATTGCACATATCTCTCCAACAACTGACAGCTCTCACATGTGCGCACTACAACTGTCATTCATCCGTGGCCCACTCCAGTAAAATATAATGGAACCACATGCGTCACTGTTTCTAATATACATCCACTCGCATAGTTGCAGTTTTTTCTTGGTTTATTTAAAAAAAAACTTTGAACCCAAGACTCATAAACAATAAATGCTGCTAATATATTTATATAATAAATGCTGATATTTATTTATTTATATTTGCTGTCAAATCGATTAATCGATTCTAAAATAAAAGTTTGTGTTGATATAATATGCCTACTATAATAATAATGCCTACAGAACAACCACTGGCTCTGATCCCTCCTACCTAAACTCATTACTTCAGACTTACTTCCAGAAACTTGCGCTCTGCAAGTGAACGCCGTCTTGTGGTGCCATCTCAAAGAGGCACAAAATCTCTTTCTCTGACCTTTTCCTGGTCTGTTCCATGCTGGTGGAATGTCCTGCCCAACTCAACCAGAGCTGCTGAGTCCGTGGCCATTTTCAAGAAAGGGCTGAAGACGCATCTTTTTCGGCAACACTTGATCCATTAATACTAACACTTTATCTTCTATTCTATATCTATTATCTTTATTTAAAAAAAAAAAATTTAAGTACTGCGTTAGATTAAACTGGGAAAGGTCATAGCACTTGCATATTGTTGTCCTATTGTTAGTTTAACTGCTTTTATTGTTCTCATTTGTACTGTAAGTCACTTTGGATAAAAGTGTCTGCTAAATGAATAAATGTAATGTGTGTATATATATTATTATATTTGTATATATTTTATGTGTGTGTGTGTATATATATATATATATATACACACACACACACACAATGCATATACTGTATTATACATTATATAATGTGAAGTGAGCGTAATTTGTATTCATTATGTCTGTAATGAGATAATGGATTAAGGCAACCCCTTGAACTTTTGTTGTAATTTTTTCATGATAACTCTTATTTCCAAGTACTCCTACATTTGAATTTACAGTTTTTCTCCATTGGTTTGGCTCATTTCTTGAAACAGAAATTACATTCTCAAAACAACATGGACAAACTTCTAAACCACTTGGCAATTGACCGTTCGCAGGCCCCTCCCACAAAACGGCCATTGTCCAATAATAGCAACCGTTACTATGTGAGCAGGTCCGTCAAACATTGACTCCAAGCAAGATGGTGAAGCGGTGCGCCCACGGCGTTTGTAAATCGGACACTAGGTACCCAGAGAGATTGTCTGGAGGAGTTGTGTTCTTTCCGTTTCCAAAGCCGAAAAACACAACGTGAGCGGTGCCTACAATGGATAAAACAGTGTGGACGGCCCCACTCCCAGTTAAATGTGTCGAACATGGTTAACTCGCGTGCAGCATGCGTGAGACTGAGACACTGAGATTAGTCAAAGAAAGCTAATCAAGAGGATCCACAAAGGAATTACGTTTTCTAAAGGGTTGTTGTTGACATGATATTCTCAGGGGAAAATGAGCAGCAGTGAAGTACCCGTAGACTAACGTTACAGTTTAGAGGAGTGCACGTTCGCAACGGGGAAAGCATGAAGCTTACTTGACAACATCAGTTCATATATCAATATCGTAACGAATAGAAATAACCTTAAATAATATAACGTTATGGTTATCTGCATCTTTCCGTCTCTTATGTATAGTTACTTTTTAAACACGAAAATCGAATTCAGCATGACACGCAAGCGGTTGCCGTGGTAATGAACAACCTGCTTGTTAAAGCGAACGTATAATCCTGTATCTGAGGCAAAATTACTAAATATGCAGCGCGAGTTATATATTTCTAACTCCAAACAATTAGCCACTGAACCAGCTTATTAAATCTTCTTCAAGGCTGTGCTGGTTGCATTTGAGTAAGTTACAGGTCATGGGGTTTCTCAGATTTCGATTGAGACCGGTAAGCATTAGCCTCGATAGTAGTCGTGTGTCTCCTTCATTGCGTATTTTTATGTTTTGAATATATCCCTCCACTGCATACTGTAACCCCTTGTGCCTCGATCTGGAGGATATCGCTGAGGTATTGCTCCAAAAAAGGTCACTGACACGCACGGGTATACCTCTTCCCGTCATGGCAATCTGTCGCGCTGGTCGTGTTTGACCATTTGTTTGACGGGCGTAGTAACAATAACTAGGGGGCGTGGCTTTTGCGAACGGTCAATTGTTCACAACAGAATTCAATTTCTCATTCATTTCATCAAATTGCAAATGTCTAAGTACATGTCTTAATGTCTCAGTACATCTTTGCAAATGATTAAGTATAGGTAGCCTACATTTAGCACAATTTCCAAGTGAATAGATCTTGTTGATCTAAACTGATTGTCGATTCTCAGTCTAATGGTTGTACGCTCCAAAACGTGTCAGCGTCATTTCATTGTATAAGTCATCACATTTACAATAGTCAAGTCAAGTCAAGTCACCTTTATTTATATAGCGCTTTTTACAATACAGATTGTATCAAAGCGCTTCACAGTGATAACATGAAAACAATATAACAAAAACAATATAACAATATAACAAAGTTTGTTTCTAAAAGAAATTGCGTCAACGTCCACCTTAAGTAAGGCAGATCAATAATATTATTGAATATTAAATGTTAAATGTCCCCAACTAAGCAAGCCAAAAGCCAAGGCAACAGTGGCAAGGAACCAAAACTCCATCAGGTGACAGAATGGAGAAAAAAACCTTGGGAGAAACCAGACTCAGTCGGGGGGCCAGTTCTCCTCTGGCCAACGAAGGAACAGTGCATGATTCGGGCAGCATTACAAGTCAGATTGGATCGGAACATTTAGAGTATTTTTTGGAAGTCCAAGTATGCACGCCGGTCTTAAGACGAGTTGTTGAGGATCAGTGGCGTCCACCATAGAGAGTCCATATCGCCCGTGTTAAGTCGTCACTTCATAGGCTTTGTGATTGGAGCATCTGAAGTCTCCGTGAGAGGCTGGATACAAACTGGAGCTGACGAACGCCATTTTCTCGGGACTCGCGTCCCGAGATAACAGCAGAAAAGCAAAGGGAAAATAATTAGCGTAGCTGCTGTTCATAATGATGATTTCCATAACACAGGCGTAAAAGACAAAACATGAATACAGTGACTCTTGCGTCCCAAAATCACCCCCCTCCGTCCCCCACTCAACTCAGCCCAGCTTACTGACCTCTACGTCCCTCCTGCTGCTGAGACCTAACCACAATCTCACAATCTCTCCGCAACCCAACCATACGCGCCAACCCGTTGACTAAGGCTGTCGAGCCCCACTGGTGCGTGAATAGGCAGTTTCAGTGGACAACGGTTCCGTATGGCATACTACCTACCGCAACACAATATCTGCCCAACCACCCGTCATTCACGCAATATACACAGGAACGTAATGACTGCAAATACTATGCAACCTATACAGATAACCTACAGTCTCTTCAAGTTTTATAGTATTAAATGCATTTGACCTGATTCAGCAGTATAATAAAAGGTAAGCATTATGTAAATGCTTGGCTAAAAAGATGCGTCTTTAATCTAGTTTTAAACTGGGACAGCGAGTCAGAGCCTCGAACAATATCAGGAAGGCTATTCCAGAGTTTAGGAGCTAAATGTGAGAACGCCCTCCCTCCTTTAGTGGACTTAGATATCCTAGGAATGACTAGAAGCCTCGAATTTAGTGATCTTAAAGAACGCGATGGATTGTAGGGCGATAGAAGGTCCATTAAATACACAGGAGCTAGACCATTTAGGGCTTTATAGGTCAGTAATAGTACTTTGTAATTGATACGGAACTTGATAGGTAACCAGTGTAGAGATGATAAAATTGGTGTTATATGATCATATTTTCTTGACCTAGTAAGAACTCTAGCAGCTGCATTTTGCACTAACTGTAGCTTGTTTATTGAGGATGCAGGACAACCGGCTAATAAAGCATTACAGTAATCTAGTCTCGAGGTCATGAATGCATGAACTAACTTTTCTGCATCGGAAACAGATAGCATGTTACGTAATTTAGCAATGTTTCTAAGATGGAAAAAGGCCGTTCTTGTAACATATGAAATATGATTTTCGAAAGACAAGTTGTGGTCTAGTATAACTCCCAGGTCTTTTACCGTAGAGGATAAAGTAACAGGACATCCTTCTATATTAAAGTTGTATTGTAAGTGGTTTTGTGGATAGTTTTTTGGACCAACAAGTAATACCTCCGTTTTATCTGGATTTAGTAGCAGGAAATTATGCGTCATCCAGCATTTTATATCTTTAAGACACTCTGTCAATTTTGATGAGTTAGTGTTTTCATCTGGCCGTGATGAAATATATAATTGAGTGTCATCGGCATAACAGTGGAAATTAATTCCATGTTTTCTTATAATATTACCAAGTGGCAGCATATATATTGAGAATAGCAGAGGGCCTAACACCGATCCTTGCGGCACTCCATAGTCTACTGACGTTATCTTCGATTTTTCCCCATTTAAACAAACAAAATGGTAACGGTCTGATAAATACGATCTGAACCAGCTTAATGCCTGTCCCTGAACACCAGTGTAGTTTTGTAGTCGATCCAAGAGTATTTTATGATCGATAGTGTCAAACGCAGCACTAAGATCGAGTAGAACTAGTATTGAGATACAGCCTTGGTCAGAAGCTAAAAGTAAATCATTTGTAATTTTAACTAGCGCAGTTTCTGTGCTATGATGCGGTCTGAATCCTGACTGAAATTTTTCATATATCTCATTTTCTTGCATGAAAGAGCACAATTGAGCGGACACAGTCTTTTCTAGTATTTTAGACATAAATGGAAGATTTGAAATCGGTCTGTAATTTGCTAAGTTATTTGGATCTAATTGCGGTTTCTTAATGAGAGGTTTTATTACTGCCAGCTTGAATATTTTTGGAACATGACCTAAAGATAAAGACGAGTTAATAATATTAAGAAGAGGCTCTTCCACTACAGGTAACACTTCTTTCAGAAATTTAGTTGGTATTGGATCTAATAAACATGTTGTTGGTTTAGATGCAATGATAAGTTTATTTAGCTCTTCCTGTCCTATAGTTGTAAAGCGGTGTAGTTGTTCTTGAGGGGCGATAGTTGAGGCTGAATCATAAGACACCATAGAGGATTGTACATTTACAATTGTGTTTCGGATGCTTTCTATTTTCTCATTGAAGTAGTTCATAAAATCATTACAGCTATACTGTAACGGAATAATTTGCTCGGGTGATGTCTGTTTATTTGTTAGTCTAGCCACGGTGTTAAATAAAAACCTTGGATTATTTTGGTTATTTTCTATTAGTTTGCGGAGATGCTCAGCCCTGGCTGCTTTTAGAGCTTTTTTATAACGAGACATACTGTCTTTCCACGCGATTCTAAAGACCTCTAAATTAGTTTGTTTCCATTTACGCTCTAGGTTACGAGTTTCTCTCTTGATAGCATGCGTAGCACTGTTGTACCATGGTGCTTTAGTTTTCTCTCTAACCTTTTTTGATCTAATTGGTGCAACAATATCTAATGTACTAGAGAAAATGGTGCTCAAACTGCTAGTCATTTCCTCTAGTTCATCTGTTTGTTTGGGTTCACTGAGCAGCTGAGATAGATCAGGTAAGCTATTTGAGAATCTATCTATAGTGGTTGGAAGGATTGTTCTGCCTGGTCTATAACGTGGCGCAACATGACAAATTTCAGCAGTGCGTATTATACAAGTTACCATGTGATGATCGGTTACCACCGATGAACAGTTTAGATCAATAGTCTGTTCAGTTGTCAAAATTAGTCAAGAACATAATACCATGAATACCATATATGAATCCATTGGAACATTTGATAAATTTATTACAGCAATTGACAGTCAGGTGAAACTAGAACTTGACTAACAAAGGAGTTTCACACATCTCAGATGACCAATCAAACAGTATGTTTAGTTACCTGACAGGTGCTGTCCATGACTGTGAATGCTGCCAAACATGTATGTAAAGAGCTTGACCATGCAGGACCAGTACAATTTCTGAACATGGAGGCACCTGGCCAAGTAAATGAACAAGGGCAACTGCCTGCTCGAGGAAGAGGAGGAGGAAGAAGAAGAGGAAGAGGAGAAGGAAGAGGAGTAAGGGTGCGTGGTGGTGGAATAGGGGGAAGAGGCCGAGGAGCACAAAGACACCATGCTGTCCCGGATGAAATTCGGGCCACAATTATAGACCATGTCATCAACCATGGCCTCACAATGGCGGAGGCAGGTCGCAGAGTGCAGCCTAATGTGCCTCGCTCTACAGTCTCCTCCATCATCCAAACCTTTCGCAGGGAAAACAGGTATGTAGTCAGTCAACCTGGCCAAGGGCCGAAGACGTGGCCGTAATATTATTGGCCACCGGGCCACGGTGGATGTCCCAGGCCAGCGAGGGGGCAATATAACTATGTGTGCTGCCATATCTGAGAATGGTGTGGCCACTCACATCCCGTCTTGGCCCATACAATACACAGAAGCTCCTCATCTTCTTGGAACGCCTTCATTTTTATCCCTGAAAATGAGAGCGGTCTCGTAGGGCCTCACCTACCACAATATGTCATTATATGGGACAATGTGAATTTCATCCGTGGCCCGCTCATCAGGGCCTGGTTCACTACTCATCCAAGGATAGTCATGGTGTTCCTACCACCTTACTCTCCTTTCCTCAATCCTATTGAGGAGTATTTCTCCACTTGGAGATGGAGAGTGTATGAGTATCGGGCTCAAGATCAGAGGTCCCTGCTCCATGCAATGGACGCTGCATGTGAGGAAATTACAGGAGATCAGTGTAGGGGATGGTTGCGACTTGCACGCCGTTTCTTCCCTCGTTGCATCGCAAGGGAGAATATACGCTGTGATGTGAACGAGAATCTGTGGCCAGACAGACAGTAGCGTGTGGATGGCCAGGAGGGTGAGGACAGTGGTCAGGAGAGGGAGGGTGAGGACAGTGGTCAGGAGAGGGAGGGTGAGGACAGCGACCAGTGAAGAACTGTTAGTTGTGAAACTCCAGCTTTATTTACAGCACTGTAGGCTGCAATAATTTTCATTGTTTTTTGTTTGTGTGTTTATATTACAGTATATTATGCCGTATATACATTTTCTTTTTACTCTGATGTATGGAAGTTACTTTATGTGTGTGAATGATAATGGTTACAATTTCCTTGGCAGTATGAGTGTAATGTCAAACCTTGGAAGCTACTCCTAAAATCATTTTTCTTTTTTTTTCAGTTTTATACACAATTGTATTCTGTTAGCTAGACAAAAAACAGTACAGTAACCATTGTCAATGAAGGACTGGGCTAAGACTGAAAGGTGGACATGAGGGATATTTCAATGGTCCTCTGCCATAGTGACAAAACATCTAAACATTTTGACTGGCAGTGCTTACACAATGCCAAAGGGACGAAGCATTTTGGGGGCACTGACTGTTTAAATGAGAAGGAAATTTAGTTTTGACACATGAGTGAACTGTTTTGGGAAAGGTATGAGCTTTTGCAGGTGATCCATGGTGTTGTGCCGAACCATCCACATTATTTTGGCAAAAGCACCAAGAGTGTTGAGAACGTCCGGTCTGTTTCAAAAAATGAGCCAAAGGAATTGAGAAGGATCTTTTCCATTTTCGTGGCACTGACTCTTTATATGGGAAAGGAATTTAGTTTTGAAGCATGAGTGAACAATTTTGGTAGAGATATGAGCTTTTGCAAGTGAGCTATAGTGTTGTGCTGAACTGTCTTGTTTTACCAAATGATCTTAGAGTTTTCAGAATGTAATTTCTGTTTCAAGAAATGAGCCAAACCAATGGAAAAAAACTGTAAATCCGCCCTGAGGTATCTAATCAGTCCTGTGCCGCCTCACAGCATGTTCTCAATGATACTTAAGGTGCCAAAGAAAGGACTATCATATCTCTGATTTGTTTTTATCTTGTGCTGATGTTTTATGGATAGGTATTAGCATTTACTCAATGACTAGTTGGATACACGACTTGTGTGATTACATAATATAATTTTTATGTCATGGTGTGGGCAGTCTCAGAATTCTTAGATTGGTTTATTTCCATTTAAACTGCTACTATTGAACCAACCAGTGAACTTTCATCTTGTTTAAAAACAGCAGGAAGTCCTCAGAGAGCACTGATTCCCTAAGTTGACAGTATTTGGTGTTAGGGTCAGTGTTTATCCCCCTTAGTGCCATCAGACCTGTGAAGCACGTATTCATGTGGCTTCCCTATGGGATTGCTTGCTATTGACCACAGTCCTCAGCTTGGTCGATGGATACTAGGAAGATCTCTGTTAGAGATGCCTGAAAAAGCCTTTGAGACAGATATCAAGCCAGTAGACAAGGATTATCTTGACAATAACAAGCCTCACTAAATCAGAATTTGTGTGATTTTCCTTTAACAGGTATTAAACTATATTTATTAGATTTCAAGAAGGAAATAGTGGTGCTTGCAAGGAAGCAAAGTAATAAAGTGTTTGGTTAGCTAATGCTTTAGATTTGAGTTAATTTAGTTAGAAATGTCCCAACCGGATTTGCAGTCAGTTTAAGTCAATGAGTTCTAGAATACTTGGAGAGAGTGAACCGCTAGCATTCACAATTGACCGTTCGCAGGCCCCTCCCACAAAACGGCCATTGTCCAATCACACATCATAGCAACCGTTACTATGTGAGCAGGTCCGTCAAACATTGACTCCAAGCAAGATGGTGAAGCGGTGCGCCCACGGCGTTTGCTAGGTACCCTGATAGGAGTTGTGTTCTTTCCGTTTTCAAAGCCGAAAACACAACGTGAGCGGTGCCTACAATGGATAAAACAGTGTGGACGGCCCCACTCCCAGTTAAATGTGTCGAACATGGTTAACTCGCGTGCAGCGTGCGTGAGACTGAGACACTGAGATTAGTCAAAGAAACATGGAGAAACCAGATCAAGAGGATCCACAAAGGAATTACATTTTCTAAAGGGTTGTTGTTGACATGATATTCTCAGGGGAAAATGAGCAGCAGTGAAGTACCCGTAGACTAACGTTACAGTTTAGAGGAGTGCACGTTCGCAACGGGGAAAGCATGAAGCTTACTTGACAACATCAGTTCATATATCAATATCGTAACGAATAGAAATAACCTTAAATAATATAACGTTATGGTTATCTGCATCTTTCCGTCTCTTATGTATAGTTACTTTTTAAACACGAAAATCGCATTCAGCATGACACGCAAGCGGTTGCCGTGGTAATGAACAACCTGCTTGTTAAAGCGAATAATCCTGTATCTGAGGCAAAATTACTAAATATGCAGCGCGAGTTATATATTTCTAACTCCAAACAATTAGCCACTGAACCAGCTTATAAAATCTTCTTCAAGGCTGTGCTGTGCTGGTTGCATTTGAGGTACAGGTCATGGGGTTTCTCAGATTTCGCTTGAGACCGGTATAAGCATTAGCCTCGATAGTAGTCGTGTGTCTCCTTCATTGCGTATTTTTATGTTTTGAATATATCCCTCCACTGCATACTGTAACCCCTTGTGCCTCGATCTGGAGGATATCGCTGAGGTATTGCTCCAAAAAAGGTCACTGACATGCACGGGTATACCTCTCCCCGTCATGGCAATCTGTCGCGCTGGTCGTGTTTGACCATTTGTTTGACGGGCGTAGCAACAATAACTAGGGGGCGTGGCTTTTGCGAACGGTCAATTGTCTCAATTGCAGTTATTTGGCTAGTGCAGTAGTAAGCAAAATGCACTAAATTCTGGACTGATTGTTTTTAATATATGCCTTATGACATTTCTCTGGAGGTGCAAGAAAACAAATACTGACAGGAATGGGCATGTATTTTTGTCTGCTGCTTTTGACCTATTAGAAGTGGAAAAACTTGGGACTGAATGCATTCTTGTGGTGCCATGAACCCCATAATTTGAAAACCTGTTAGGAAACAATCATAAATTTCAATAATGTGCTTGCATTTAGAAAGATTAACAAAGGTGTTTGTGATGGCCGATGACGTGGCCACACAAAAGGACGGTAACTGAGAACACACATGCATCCTTCTTTCTGGGTTGTTTACACGTTATTTTTAGTATTTCATGATGAAACATTTGTTGCAGATACCTTGGTTACAGATCACGCTATATACTTCATAATAACGACAGACACAGATTTGGTTCATTTTCTCGGTTTTATTTTCAATTTGTTTTCTGCCATAAATTACTAGTTTGTGTGCACACTTTCTAGTTATTATTGGTATATTGATAACATTTATTTCTTTTGAGTTTAAGTTGCTTACCTGGGAAGAGCGGAGGTTTGGCGCTGTCTGGGACGCCATTAAAGGACCATTAAAGGACCGGCTGGCGTCAGTTGCCGCCATTTTGTTCTCTTGGGCTAATCCAAGCTGCCAATTAGGGGGGTGCATGATTAATTGTATGTTTGATTGTTTATTATAATTCTATGTATATTTTGTTGACTATAAGTCTTTGGGTATATTACTTTGTTTATGACCCATTTCTTCATATTTCTGAAATTAATTACTTTATTTATTTAGGCAAGGCAAGGCAAGGCAAGGCAAGGCAAGTTTATTTACATAGCACATTTCATACACAATGGTAATTCAAAGTGCTTTACATAGAAAAATCAAAAGAAATAGGAATAATAAAGAGATTAAAATAATCAAAAGAAATAAGAATAATTAAAACAGTTTAGAATAAAAAATAAAATACAGTACAAACAGTCGGACACAGTGGCACAGTGCTCATTCAGTAAATGCATAGCTAAACAGAAGTGTCTTGAGTCTGGATTTGAATGTGACTACTGTAGGAGCACATCTGATCTCTTCTGGAAGCTGGTTCCAGCTGCGGCTGGCATAGTAGCTAAAAGCAGACTCTCCTTGCTTTGAGTGAACCCTTGGTATTTCTAGCTGATGTGGTCCTAATGATCTGAGTGATCTGTTGGGTTTATATTCAGTGAGCATATCTGCAATATATTGAGGTCCTAGCCCATTGAATGATTGATATACCAGTAATAATACTTTAAAATCAATCCTAAATGTAACTGGGAGCCAGTGTAAAGACCTGAGGACTGGTGTGATATGTTCATATTTTCTGGTTCTGCTCAGAATCCTGGCAGCAGCGTTCTGTATGAGCTGCAACTGTCTTATGGTCTTTTTAGGAAGGCCAGTGAGGAGTCCATTACAATAATCCACCCTGCTGGTGATGAAAGCATGCACAAGTTTCTCTAAGTCTTGACTGGAAACAAAGCATCTAATTCTTGCAATATTTTTCAGATGATAGTATGCTGATTTAGTTATTGATTTGATATGACTACTGAAACTAAGGTCTGACTCTAGAGACACACCCAGATTCCTCACTTGATTTTTAGTTGTTAGACCCCTAGCGTCAAGGTATGCATTCACCTTGAGAACTTCATCTTTGTTGCCAAACGCAATGACTTCAGTTTTGTCTTTGTTTAACTGAAGAAAGTTTTGCCACATCCAAACATTTACTTCATCAATGCATTGGCACAGGGAGTCAATGGGGCTGTAGTCGTTAGGCGATAGGGCTAAGTAGAGCTGTGTGTCGTCTGCATAGCTGTGGTAAGAGATTCGGTTCTTTCTCATTATTTGGCTCATTGGGAGCATGTACAGGTTGAATAGGAGTGGTGCAAGAATTGAGCCTTGAGGGACTCCGCATGTCATGGGTGTCCACTCAGACTTATGGTCTCCTATACTCACATAATAACCTCTCCCTTCTAAGTATGACCTGAACCATTTTAGGACTATCCCAGAAAGCCCCACCCAGTTTTCCAGCCTGTCAAGAAGTATGTCGTGATCGACAGTGTCAAATGCAGCACTGAGGTCGAGTAGTACCAGCACTGATAATTTGCCTTTATCAGTATTTAAGCGAATATCATTTATTATCTTTATGAGCGCTGTCTCTGTGCTGTGATGCGATCGGAAACCAGATTGAAAATTGTCAAAGTATCCATTAGAGCTTAAGAATTTGTTCAGCTGATTGAAGACAACTTTTTCAATGATCTTGCCTATGAAAGGAAGATTTGAGATCGGTCTATAGTTGCTTAATGTGGTCTTATCCAGATTGCTCTTTTTCAGGAGGGGCTTGACAACTGCCGTTTTTAGGGAGTTTGGAAAATTCCCAGAGATAAGTGAGGCATTTACCACTTCTAGGAGATCTGCTTCTAAACAGTTTAACACACTTTTGAAGAAATATGTGGGAAGTGAGTCAAGGGCGCAGGTTGATGTTTTAAGGTGCTGTACGGTTTCTTCTAAAATTTTGCCACCAATTTCTTCAAAATCAGACATAGTAGCTGCTTTCTCAGGTTGTGGTCTGATCTGTCTGACCCCAGCGCAACTCAATGATTTGCTGATCACCTTTCTGATATTATTGATTTTCTCAGAGAAGAAAGAAGCAAACTCCCTGCACTTGCTGTCTGAGAGCAATTCATTGGGAATCTGGCTTGGGGGGTTTGTCAGTCTCTCTACAGTAGCAAAAAGAGTGCGTGTGTTGTTTAAGTTGCTGTTTATAATATTTGAGAAGAAAGTCTGTCTAGCTTTGCCTAGTTCCATATTGAAAGCATGGATGGTGTCTTTGTAGATGTTATAATGGACTACAAGTTTTGTCTTCCGCCACATGCGCTCTGCTCTTCTGCATTTTCTTTTCATATTTTGCACAGCTGTTGAGTTTCTCCAAGGTGCTTTTTGTCTACCACTCTTCCTGACTTTCACAGGAGCAATATCATCAATTACACTTTTAATTTTTGAGTTAAAAGATTCAAGGAGAAAATCAACAGAGTCAGCAGATAAGCTTGGTGTTGAAGATATAGCCTTCATAAATAGTACACTAGTGTTCTCATTTATGCATCTCTTCTTGACAGACACAGATCTAGCTTCAATGGCAGGAGAGATCAATATATCAAAGAAAATACAGAAATGATCAGACAGTGCTACATCCTTAATAACAATCGATGAGATGTTTAGACCCTTACTGATAAGTAAATCTAAAATGTGTCCACGAGTGTGTGTCGGTCCGTGTACATGCTGAGTCAGATCAAACGTTTTTAAAACAGTTTTGATTTCTTTTGCCATATTGGTTTGTGTATTATCTATGTGGATGTTAAAATCTCCAGCAATAGCAAAACAGTCAAACTCTGAGGAAATTGTTGATAACAGTTCTGTAAAATCATCAGCAAAGGCTGAAGAGTATTTTGGAGGCCTGTAAAGAATAATAAGTAAAATGCGTGGAACGCCTTGTAACACAATACCCAGATATTCGAAAGACGGGTAATTACCAAATGATATTTGCTTACATTGATAGACATCCTTAAAAAGAGCAGCTACTCCTCCACCTCTCCTTACAGCTCTACAGACACTCATAAAAGTAAAGTTAGGAGGGGCTGTTTCATTGAGGACTGTTGCACTGCAGCTGTCTTCTAGCCAGGTTTCATTTAGAAACATAAAATCCAGGTTGTATGTGGTTATTAAGTCATTGACTAGAAGTGATTTATTTTTAAGTGAGCGGATGTTTAAAAGTGCTAACTTAACAGTCTTACTTTTTGTCCCCACAGCAGTCTTAGTTTGGCGTGCAATAGGCACCAGATTAGATGGGTTTGCTGTACGGCTTTTGAAGGCCTTAGACTTTCTATCATGAAATCGAACAGCAATAGAGAAAGATACAGGCACACTGGGTTCCCGCTTGTTATGTAAACATTTGAGAAAGTTTCTGTTATCATAGCGGGGACCCGCCACATATCACTGAGAGCTGGTATCAGTTGTTTTTGGTTGACCTCGGGCCGATGGAGGAGGGTGTGGGCCCTGGCGCTGTGGCAGAGGCCGAAGAGCTCTCACAGGAGGAGGGGGAGGGCGAGCTGGGTCTGCAGGCTTTAGTGGATGTGGGGTCTGCCGTTTTTTGGTTGACATCTGGGGGCTTGCAGCAAAAGAGTGGGATAGTTTGGTTCCAGCAAACACCAGTTCTTCCATTTTCTCTGAGAAGCACAGAAGTGGAGATGCTGGAGATGAAAATGAGTCTGGTGAGATGGGCTGTTGCTCTGGTGTTATCGGCTGTAATATGCTGTCCTGGTTTCCCTGGCTGTTTTCCAGAAAGTCGTCCTTGGGTGCTGAATCTTGGAGCAGTTCTAATATGTCACATTCTGTCTGTGGTGAGCGCTGTGGGCAGGGCTCAGCTGAGATTGTGTCCGTGAGCAGAAGTTGTTGTGGCTGCATGGTGTTATCATTGTCCTTGTGTGACGTGTCAACCGCATGTCTATTCAGGTGCTGAAGTGAAGTCCTGTGGTCATTCATACTGTGTCCAGGTGTGTGTGTGCCATTCAGGTTGAGTGGTTTGGCACACACTGCAGAAGGATGATTGAGGGAGAAGCAGATATTGTCCTTTAGCACTCTTGAACCAAGTTTGTTTGGGTGGAGCCCATCCTGTTGAAACAGTTGCCTCTGACTCCAGAAAAGATTGAAGTTGTCAATGAAGTTTACTCCTTTTAAATAGCAGGTTTTTTGGAGCCATGTATTAAGCCCAAGCAACCGTGAAAACCTGTTTGTTCCTCTTGCTGGGAGTGGTCCACTGATGAATGTTTGAACTTTCAGTCTTTTAAGTGTTTCAAAAAGTTCATTGAAATCCTTCTTAAGGAGTTCTGACTGCTCTTTATGAATATCATTTTTCCCCACATGAATGATGAGTCGATTTGCAGTTTTATGTTTCATCAGAATGTTCTCAAGTTCCCTGTTTACATCAGAAGTTGTTGCTTGTGGAAGGCAGCACGTAGTTGTATCCCTGCTACTAATGTTTCTGATTATGGAGTCACCCACTATCAGAGTCCTGGGCTCGGCTGCGCTCTGAGCTGAGTGCCGCTGTCTGCTCGACCTTGAGCGCCAGTTAGCAGTGTTAGCTACTGGCTGATTCAGTCTGTGTTCGATCACATTCATCACGTTTGGGGATTTCTCATTTACATTCATTAATACTTCAAATCTGTTCTCAAGATGTATAGGCGGTGGCAGGAGACCAGTGTTTGCAATCCTTGTCAGAGCCGTATCTGGGGTAGAGGATGCTACTGCGGCAATATGTGATACTCGTGACAATCTGATGTCTCGAGTGCCTTTGGGTCTCGCTCCCTGTTTGTGCCACCGATTTGTAAGTCGATCGGTTTGTTTCTCTACACTCAGTATGGCCTGTCGAGGAGTACTAGATGCAGGGGACTCACCGGCTGTATGCTGAGGGCATCCATGGCTGATCTCTGTTGTGTGTTCCGTCTGGTTTGGTGGTCCCACAAATAACTTTGTTTCAAGAACTACAATCCTTTGTAAAAGTCTCTGGCAGTTAATGCAGCAAGTAGATTCCAGAAGAGGCATTTTCTCTTATCCTTTATGAGTGTAGACAGTTGTGTTTTCTCTTCCCCGGAATGTAAGCTTTCAGTGGGAGGCTGGTCAAGTAAAAAGAATTCTGCTTTTTTGTAGTAATCCAAGCGTTTGAGCACTGTGCTGATTAGCTGAAGTTAAAATTAGGTGATAAAAGGAGATAAAATATGAAAATATAAAAGCGATAGAGCAAAGCGCGGAGCAGTAAGCAAGAGCGTCCGAACAGTAGCAGAGCAGGAAGTGAATTTAAAAGTGATGTTTGTTATTCCCTGTGTATGTGTAATGGACTATGTCATTCTGGAGGTCATGTTTTTTGTTTAGTTTGGTTTGCTTAGTTGGTTTGATTACTGTTAAGTTTGGTTCTGTTCAGTTGACCCTTTTTATGGGCCCAGACCTGACTTTATTTCGTTCAGTTTTCAAGTAATTTAATTTGTAACTTTGTTTGGCATTTAATAAAAAAAATTCTTTGTTTGGAAATCCTGCATTCTGTGCCCTTGACTACTTGGTCCCGCACAGTGTTAATGTCATCCTCATCTTCTCATCTGTTGTTGTTTTTGGCCAAAACACTGTTTTCAGAATGAAACAGTGTTTTGGCCAAAAACAACAACAAAAAAACTATTTTTCATAGCATTGGCTTAAAATTTGGCTCGAGTCAAAAGTCTTTATTTCTAATTATTCACTTTAATCATCTTATATTTTTATATAAACAGTCATAAAAATTAGCCTCTAATCAAGCAATGGAATTTTCATGGCCTTCATACAATGTTAATTTGGTGCTCCTTTGTTATTTCAGTGTATGTTATTAATGAGGAAAATCAGCCTGGTGAGAATGTTGCTTAATTAAGAGATGCTGTGAAATCTTGAAGTCAAGAGCAGGTGAACACCCTATAAATAATTTATTTAGTATAGTTGTGTAAGGTTCTCTCTCTTTAATTTTGCCCAGCTCTGTCTGCAGAATGCCCTCCCTGTGCAGGGTCATTTCTGTTCTATTTAGCTGTAGGCTAATGTGTAAATCACTTGCAGCAAGACAAATCTAAGTGAAATCTGAACAGCCCTGTTTTTATTACAGGAGGATTTTTACTTGAGTGATATTTAGCTGAACAGTGAAAGTGAAAGGGTTTTTGTCTCTGTGTAGATAGATCTTAGTTTAGATCTTGCAGTCTTTGTAAATCTTTTTATTTATTTTTTAACATAACTTCTCCCTCTGGAAATAGCCTCTCCATTTAGCATTGTTAATCCTTTCCTACGGATTATGTGGGAGAAAATCCTTTTGAAAGATTATGATCTTTTTTAAAGAAATGTTTTTTGATTTTACCTGTTTTCCTGCACTATGAGGCATATATCATTCATTATTAATGCAATCTGATTAATTTATGTTCATGTTCTCAGCTGATGCTTTCTTTCTAAAGTTCGGAGTACAGGATGCATGTCACTAAAGCCGCGTTTCCACCGCAGGAACTTTCCCCAGGAACTAGGGACTGGGGTGGTGGTATATCGGTGTGTTTCGACCGCAGGGACCAGGATCTAAATGAAGTTCCAGGAAAAGATTTCACTCTCAGAAAGTCCCTGCTCACGAGGTAGTACTTTTTCAAACTTTCGGTGGTGGGATTTGGGCGCTGAACATGCTGATTGGTTGACCGAGCATTTTATTTAAACCACCATTTTTTTAAATCTGTTGCGGTGCGTGCAGTAAGAGTTGTTTGGTATTCAAATCAACAAGGGAGTTACAAAATATACGACTGATGGATCGACGACGAGGTTCAGGCTTTATTAAGCTTATATGCAGAAGACCAAATAGGACTAATTTGCCTAATCTTCGCGGTACTTTAGACCGTGATGGAAATGCAGACAGTAACAGGTCTGGGGGAAAAAGTTCCTGTGACAAATTGTTCCGGGTAATTTTGGTGGAATCGAAGCTTAAACTAACTTGCCTCATACGTTCATATCGTCACATATAATTCACATTCATATAATCCCAGCTGTGCATGTGCACAGTAGCTGTTCACTGAGAAATCTAATGAGTGCTGTGGGGCAATTTCCTTTTCTCTTTAGGGGTGATGCGGACGTGTGTGTTTGCCATGAATATGTGTCGGAGAGCACGTCCTCTTTTCTCTGCACTTTTATGGTTGCTGGGCTATATCATGTTTGAGAAATATCGAGAAATTCAGGAAAAGGAAGAAAAAAAATGGAAGCCCTTTAGAAGTTGTTCCTAATTATGTTAAACATCCTATTGGTATTTATTTATTTATTTATTTGGGTACTTACTAGCATAAGCAATATATATAAAAAAAAAAGTACTCTTGTGGCTGCATCCTGTTTACTTAGCCGGAAAGCTGACAAGTTTGGAAAACGTCTCAGGTTACGACTGTAACCGTAGTTCCCTGAGAAAGGGAACGAGACGATGCGTCACTTGACGCTTTGGGAACGCCCCCAGCGTGCATGCGTCTGAGCATCAATGTCAACTAGTCCAATGGAAAGAATGAGCGTCACGGGCGGGTGACGTCATGACCAGGAAGGGATAAAGGCTCACCCGGTGAAACGCGGCATTAGCTTCAAAAAGTCGAAGCAAGCCGATCACAGGGAAGCAGGAAGTATGGCAGGGTGACGCATCGTCTCGTTCCCTTTCTCAGGGAACTACGGTTACAGTCGTAACCTGAGACGTTCCCTTTCGAGGGAACTCTCGATGCGTCACTTGACGCTTTGGGAACGAGAATACCCAAAACGCCAGAATTCCAAGTACCTGAGTGTCAGTCTGTTGAAACTAAGCACTAAGCACCTGAGAACCTGGGGCAGCATCCAGGTCTAAGCTGTAAAACCTAACGAATGTGAGCGGTGAGGACCAGCCTGCCGCATCACAAACGTCTTGAAGAGAAACTCCAAATAGTAAGGCTTTAGAGGCCGCCATACCCCTCGTAGAATGAGCTCTGACCGCCAAAGGACACGGCAGGTCAGAGTACTCGTATGCAAGTGAAATAGCCTCAACTATCCACTTACTAACCGTCTGTTTAGAAGCAGGAAGACCCTTCTTAGGTGATCCAAAGCAAATAAATAACTGGTCGGACTTCCTTATTGACGATGTCCGATGAACATAAGTATCCAGTGCTCGCACTGGACACAAGAGGTTCAGCCTTTCCTGGTCCGCAGATGTAAAAGGAGGAGGACAGAAAGCCTGCAGCACAATAGGCCTCGGAGTCAAGGTCGGCACCTTAGGGACGTATCCCTGTTTTGGATATAAGAATGCCTTGACCATCCCCGGTGCAAACTCAAGGCAAGTGGGGGAAACCGAAAGGGCCTGAAGGTCTCCAACTCTCTTAAGGGACGAAATAGCTAGCAGAAAGATAGTCTTAAAGGTAAGAAACTTCTCTGAAACCGAATCTAAGGGCTCGAATGGAGCCCTAGACAGGCCTTCTAGTACTAAAGCAAGATCCCAAGCTGGCACCCTAGTGCGAGTTGCAGGCCTTAGCCTCAAAGTGCCACGAAGGAAACGTGTAATCAGGGGGTCTCGACCCAACGATGTACCCCCCACCAGGGCGTGGTAAGCCGCAATGGCCGCCACGTAGACCTTGAGCGTGGAAGGACATAGACCTGACGTAAAGCGCTCCTGCAGGAACTCGAGTACTGTGTTCACAGAACAGTTAACTGGATCCCACTGATGTCGGTGACACCATACAGAAAAAACTCTCCATTTAAGCGCATATAGTTTCCTAGTAGCTGGAGCTCTGGAGCTTAGAATGGTCTCAGCAGCCTCAGCTGAGAGACCACTCTCTATGAGTTGGGCCCCCTCAGAGGCCAAACCCACAGGTTCCAAATTTCTGGTCGAGGGTGAAATATTGTGCCCCCGGCCTGAGACAGAAGGTCTCTCCTGATCGGGATCTCCAAGGGAGGACCGTCTAAGAGATGGATCAGGTCCGCAAACCAGATCCGACTCGGCCAGCGTGGTGCTACTAGCAGTAGGCTTATTCCGTACTGGCGGACTCGTTCCAGAACTCCTGGGAGCAGAGCAACAGGGGGAAATGCGTACAGACGTAGCCTCGGCCACGTCTGCACCATAGCATCCAGCCCCAGGGGGGCTGGGTGAGTAAGGGAGAACCAAAGTGGACAGTGCGTCGTATGCTGAGACGCAAACAGATCCACCTCTGCTTGGCCGTAAAACTCCCAAATTTTCTCCACCGCCTCGGGGTGGAGTCTCCAGTCCCCTGGCCTCAGCTCCTGCCTCGACAGGATGTCTGCCCCAATATTCTGGTCCCCAGGAATATACACTGCCCTCAGGGAGAGTACCTTCCCCAGAGACCACAGGAGGATCTGGTGCACCAGCTTGCAAAGCGGACGCGACCGCAGACCCCCCTGACGGTTCAGATAAGAGACCACCGATGTATTGTCTGTACGGACGAGCACATGATGGCCCCTCAGGTCTGGGAGGAATTGCTTCAACGCATTGAAGACGGCCATCATCTCCAGGCAATTTATGTGCCAAGAAAGATGATGACTCCTCCACCGACCCTGAACCGAGCGGCCTTCCATTACCGCTCCCCAGCCGGTGAGGGAAGCATCTGTCGAGATCGTAACTCGATGGCAGAGAGCTCCCAACACCGGACCCTGGGTTAAGAACCAGTGTTTTCTCCATATAACCAAGGCACGAAGGCATCGCCGCGTGATCTTGATCATACGAAGTGGGTTTCCCCTCGGGGAGAACCCTCTGGTCCTGAGCCACCACTGCAAAGGTCTCATGTACAGCAGGCCAAAAGGAATCACGTTGGACGCTGCCGCCAAAAGACCCAACAGTCTCTCGAACTGTTTTACAGTGCGTGACTGGCCTAGCTTTAGCTCTTTGGTGGCTGTCAGGATAGCAGCTACACGAACGGGCGATAGAGTGGCCCGCATCGTCACTGAATCCCATACCACACCAAGGAAAGTGGTTCTCTGTACTGGAGAAAGCACACTTTTCTTGGCATTGAGCCTCAACCCCAACATCTGCATATGAGCGAGAACGACACCTCGGTGCCGAACCGCCAACTGCTCTGATACCGCTAGAATCAGCCAGTCGTCGATGTAGTTCAGAATACGTATGCCCTGAAGCCTGAGAGGGGCTAGAGCTGCATACACGCATTTCGTGAACGTGCGGGGTGATAAAGCTAGACCGAAAGGAAGAACCCGATATTGGTATTCTTTGCCCCCGAAAGAAAACCTTAGGAACTTCCTGTGCTGAGGGAGGATGGAGACATGGAAGTAAGCGTCCTTCAGATCTATCGTGACAAACCAGTCCTCGGATCTGATTTGAGTCACGATCTGCTTGAGTGTCAGCATCTTGAACTTGAGTTTCTGTACTGAACGATTTAACAGACGAAGATCTAAAATGGGACGCAACCCTCCATCCTTTTTTGGAACAATGAAATAACGGCTGTAAAAACCCGACTCTCTGTCGGGTGAGTACACCTGTTCTATAGCTTCCTTTGCTAACAGGGCCTTTACCTCTTGCTCCATTACCAGAGCCTGCTCGGGATGCACCACTGTGGGCAGCACCCCGTTGTAACGAGGAGGACGAGAACCAAACTGGATTCTGTATCCTTTCTCTACAATCTGCAGGACCCAACGAGAAATATTCGGCAGAAGCTTCCACGCTGCCAGAAAATTTACTAAGGGAACCAGCCTCTCGAGGCTGGTCTCTGGTGTTATCGAGATGGCTAATTCCGGAGCCTGAAACATAATGGCAGGAACTACCTGAACTGGCCGCTCTAAGGCCCCCCTCAGAGGGCGCGAAACCGATGCTGTGCCGCAGCATAGCATCAGCGACTCGCTGGAGACCGCTGCGCCCTGAAGCACCGAGGGTGGCAGGGTTGGCAGAACGGTCTCGTGAGGACCCCGAAATGGAACGGGCACCGTATAATGAGGTGTACACCGCTCCACTTCGGTCGGGGCTGTCCTCACAGGCCTGATGCATGAACATCAGGACCTTTTTTTTTTTTTTTTAACCGAAGTCTTCTTCGCCTGAAGAACGGTCCTCAGATCCGGCTTCGACTTAGAAGACTTCGGTTGAGAGGGTTGCGTCCGTCTCCAGTCTCTACGTGGAGGTGCACGAGACGCAACACTCTCTTTCTGATGCACACGATATGATGAGCTCGACGGCTGGGGCTGCTCACGCCCAGCAGCCCCAGGGGGCTGGACCCGGCGAGGGATAAACTTTTTAAAAACGTCAGCTTGTTTCTTTGACTCCTGAAATCTCTCGACGACCGCGTGGACTGCGTCGCCGAAGAGACCAGAAGGTTCAAGCGGAGCATCTAATAAAAAAGCTCGATCTTTTTCTTTAATTTCAGACAGATTTAACCATAAATGTCTCTCAGTAGCTACCAAGGCTGCCATAGACCGCCCAATTGCTCTGGCGGTCTCCTTAGTAGCCCTGAGAGAAAGATCGGTAGCCCGACGAAGTTCACGAATATCGTCATGACTGACTCCCTCACTACTATCCAGATCCCCCAGCAGGTCAGCTTGATAAGCCTGGAGCACTGCCATAGTATGCAGACATGCTCCAGCTTGACCTGCTGCCGTATAAGCTTTGCCCACTAACACCGAAGTGGCTTTGAGCGGTCTAGTGGGCAAAGCCGAGGCTTTCAGAGACGATGCGGGACCAGGGGAAAGATAACTGGCTAAATTCTCTTCCGCCTGGGGCATCGCCTCATAACCATACTCTTTCAGCCCTCTTATTCTCGAATAAGTGTTAACTTGAGGGCTGAAAAGACGTGATGAGTAAGGTTTATTCCACGATTTAGATATTTCATTGTGCAAATCGGGAAAAAATGGAAGCCCTCGTGGTGGAGATAATGTGGTGGAAGATAAAAAGCGCTCATCTAATTTGCTTTTAGGACGAGCGCCCTTCTTCTCAGATGGCCATTCAATATTTAATTTCTCTACAGCCCGCGACATAACATCCACCAGCTCATCATATGCTGGGGAAATAAATTGTGAATCTCTTTCCCCCATGTGTGTGCTTTCACTCTCCAAACTCATCGCATCAACCTCCTCGGAGGAAGAGCAATAAAGTAATGGAGGGCTCTCTCCCCGGGCGGAAGAAACCGCAGAGCGTGCTTCCGACACCGGGGGGAGAGCGTTGGATCTCTCGGGTAAGGAAGGAGAAAGAGCCCTCGGACCCGTCTCCAACCCCTCCGAAAGTTCCTTTTGCGATCCCCAGGAATGCAATCTCCGCGCTGCCTCAGCAGACAAGGGTCCTGATCCCTGCGGATCGCGAGCCTGCCCACTCTCTTTATCAAAGAGTGACAGGCGAGAGCGGAGCATGCGAAGCGGTAACATCTCACAATGCTGGCACTCAGCCCCCTCGAAGGCTGAGACCGCATGCTCCACTCCCAAACAAACGACACAAAGCTCGTGTGTGTCCCCACCCGTTAAATAACGCGGGCAGGGAGAAGCACACTGTTTGTACACTTGTTTAGTTTCCATCCTTTTCCGCAACAGACAACAGTAAATAGACAGAGACAAAATGACACAGATCGCTTGCTGAGACACAGAAGCTAATGCCGCGTTTCACCGGGTGAGCCTTTATCCCTTCCTGGTCATGACGTCACCCGCCCGTGACGCTCATTCTTTCCATTGGACTAGTTGACATTGATGCTCAGACGCATGCACGCTGGGGGCGTTCCCAAAGCGTCAAGTGACGCATCGAGAGTTCCCTCGAAAGGGAACTATGTATTTTCATGGGTATAATGTATGATTGCCCTGTGGATGGCGCAGTGCCTGAGATCTCCTTTTAATCAAAGCTGAAAGCCCATTCCCACAGGCTCATATTATCTCCTAATAAAATCTGTGCCTATTTTAAAGGAGAGATAGCAGGACAAGAATAGCATTCTAATTGTTTGGCCCTGCGCTTGTTAGTGTGTTCACTGATATTTTGACTCATTCAGTCTGGTGTGAACTGTGAAGAGCATCAGGGAAGCGAGACACTTTTTGATGCCCCACAGCTCCCCAACATTATACCAGATGACAACCGGGGACGATTACAGCTTTATCACTAAAGCCTGTGACTTTGACAGTCGGGAATAAACATGTCATCATGAAAGCAGTTCAGAAACTATTTGCACATTAAAGCACCCACTCCTAAGTAACCCACTCTTAAAAAAGTTTTATTACTTTTAGTCCATGTCTGCTAGCTTTAAGACCATCTGTATGCTACTGTACTCCTAAAAGCTGACTCCGTAGTAGATAATGCCGTTTATATTGGTAACACTTTACAATAAGGTTCATTAATTAAACATTAGTTAATGTATTAACTAACATGAACTAACCATGAGCAATACATTTGTTACTGTTTTTGTTAATCTTTGTTAACGTTAGTTAATACAAATCCAGCTGTTCATTGTTTGTTCATGATAGTTCACAGTCCATTAACTAATGTTAACAAGATTTTAATAAAGTATTAGTAAATGTTGAAATTAACATTAACAAAGATTAACAAATGCTGAAGAAGTATTGTTCATTCTTAGTTAATGTTAACTAATGTAGTTAACTAATGAACCTTATTGTAAAGTGTTACCTTTATATTTAACATTTACATTCTTTCTCTTCTGGGACAAAGGACTGAAAATAATGGTGACAACAAGGGTTTATGTATATATATATATATATATATATATATATATATATATATATATATATATATAAATATACACACACACACACCTAATAAGTAGAGTAAACTGAAGAGAATCCAGTCAGTCATGCGGTTTGTAAATTATCTGGCAGATTAATACACATTTGTACTGGAACTATTTAAAGCCCCCACATGCCCAGAAATATTTATGTTATGTAAGAAGCTGACTGTGGGAGTTGAAGTAGCCTGTATCTCATGAGGCGGATTGTAAAAACGATAGTTCTGTTATCCTCATCCAGGCAGTTTGACTCCCTCCGTAGGCCAAATTAACTGTCGTTCATGTCTTTTCTCTCTCTGTCTGTAAGGCATCCGAAAGTCAAATGCCCTAATTATTCTGCAGCAGATCGAGTCTCTTGTTTCATCCGGTCTCTGAAGACAGTTCATCATCTGGTGGTTTTCTGTAATGAGACAAATGCTCAACCGGAGTGACGGGCATGCATCTGGGTCTGTCTGATGTTAGCAGTCCACATCTTACACACTGTCCCCTGATTTGTACCATGAGCATCATCGATTGTCCTCAGCATCATTTTCTTCTTCTTTTCTACATACTGTACAATTTCAGGCTTCCAGCAGGATTATTGGATAATTTGTCATTGCTGTTGCAATTTCAAAAGTACTGTAGGTTAGAGATGACAAATGTGAATTTGATGTAATTTGTTTGGTCCTGAAAACATGAAAATGAAAAGGACGTTCGAGAAAGTGAATGGGGCGCCATAAGCTATGTTCTGATGATAAGCAGATTTTTATGTTATGGCTGATAATAACCGATAAATGGATGATATTAGTACTAAAAAATAAATCAAATATTATTTTGCATGTTGTGCATTATGAAAAAAAATGGATATTCATTTTGAGATTTGCTAAAGAGTAAATGTAACCGTTATTAAATGATTGGTGCTTTTAAAAGTTTACTTTAAGTGAGCATTAGATGATGCCAAAGGTAATCTAAATGGTAAAATAGAGGAAATTAGTATGAATAATTAAATGTATGCAATACTGACTGATACAGATAAAAAAAAAATATATATATATATATATATCTATGCTTTATGGCAGTTTGACAATCAGAGCTGGCAAATACTATTGGTCTTTGCATCTCAGAATCAATCGAATCAAGCCATTTTGAATATATAATGTAAAGAGTTTTGGAGCCTTATTAGAACATGAGTGCTTTTCACTTTTATTGTTTAAAAAAGCGTGTCCAGGACCTTCATGATGACATTCTAATGTCTTCACCAATGAAATGCACATGGTTGTGACTGTGAGTCAGTTGTAGATGTTTTCATAGATGTTTTTTGGCAGCCGCTCTTCCAAGCCTGATATCAGCGTGCCCTAATGGACTGCTGTGACATTTAATATCCGGGGAAGACCTGTGGGAAAATGGGAAGTGCATGGGAGTTCTTAGCCCAGAGCAGCGGACACACTCAGCTGGTCTGAGTCAGTCCATCTCACACTTGATGCACCAGCCAACCTCACTCATCATCTGACGCCCAGAGCCGCTGTATAACTGAACTTTAATCACAGGCACCAGAGAACGACCACCTGCCATGCTGATGAATAAAATGCAGATTTTGAGGAGGGTGCGCTGAGGACGGCTCACATAATGAATTAGCCTGGAAAGAAAATAAGCCCTGTCACTCTGAGATGCTGCCAAGTTCCCCAGATGATCTTCCATAAATCCAGCTGCATGCTCATGCAGAATTCTCCCTGGAATCCTGGGACAACTTTTACCTTTAAGACATCGCTATGTAAAAAAAAATGTTGAGAAATGTATCAATGTCTCTCTCCAGAGACCCTGGTTGTTAATGGCTCTTGTAGACTCCTAAATGGTCTGGAAAGATGGACTTGCATTTCTCCCTCATGTAAAGTTGCTCAATCTCTCTTATATAAGAGGGTGAACACAATCACTCCTCCCTCTAGTATAGTTTCTACTGTCCATTCAACCATGGATCTGGTTGTTATCCCAGTATTCCCCAGTGAGACACATCTCAACCTTTTAAATACATTTCATTTTAAAAGTTGAGAGATGTTAGTGGAAGTGTCACCTGTCAAATTAGGCCAGTAAAGTGCCATCTTTTCACACCATAAACTTTCTTTCTTTCTTTCTTTCCAATGTATTTTGTATTAAAGGTATTTTTATATTGTATTTAGTACTATTGAAAGGAATTAGGGGAGAAAGATTAGGAATACAACCTTCAATACACACATAGCATTGATGGCCTCAAGTATTGTAACCAGTGTTTAAAAAAAATAATGGTACATATACTTGAGAAGGCAGATATAATATTGTCTCATAGAAATCTACCATAAAAAAAAAAAAAAGAAAATGTAAAGACAAATCAGACACACAATTATTTTTTATTTAACAAATAATCTTTAAAGCCCTTTACCCAACAAACAATCTGTGCATAAGAGTTGTATGGGACGACCCCCGAAAGGCAATTTACACTGAGTTGGAGGACCAGGCCTCTGGTTACCATGGCAAGCAATGACAAATCATAACCATGATCATGATAAGACTGTTTTATTGCCCAAAGGAATGTGGGGAGAGTAATTCTCACTCCATTTTCCCATAGGAAAGACACATAATGCCCATAAAAAAGGACTTTATTCCATCAATGCATAGGCAAACCTTCTATGATTGAACATGCATATCTCCATGACATTGTGTGTATGATTATTACTGTCTTGTATAGTGTATTTTGTATTGTATACCCGTTTTATGCATGCTTTATGATAGAACCACTAGTGAATGTAACCTCACCTAATATTGGTATCTATAAATTTGTATTTTGATCTAAATTACTGTGTATATTATGTTGATACCTATTACAAGAATCTTTAATAGTTTCTCCATCATCACCCAATCTAGTTACATATTCAAAATACCATGCTTGAAGACAAAGGATCATAAACTTTCCCTCCGAAAGTTTAAGTTCCTATTGGCTCACTGGCACCCTATATATAAATCAAGGGCGTAGGTTTAGGGGGGGACGCTAGGTACTAGTCCCAATCAATATTTTGAGGTGACAAATTTGTCCCCACCAATATTTAGCAAGCTTCTTTGAACTGCTATTTGGATCTTTGCGCTGCTATTTAGATCGATTCCAACGGCCAGGACGACGACAGTACAAGATACGCCGCAATTTGATTGGCGGCGGGGTATCTGACAGGCAGGCTACACGCGCGGGCCGGGACTACTTTTTGTGCTTGCACTCACTGGCAGCGAGCGGGTGGTGTGTGCGTGTGTGTGTGTGTGTGTGTGTGTGTGTGTGTGTGTGTGTGTGTGTGTGTGTGTGTGTGTGTGTGTGTGTGTGTGTGTGTGTGTGTGTGTGTGTGTGTGTGTGTGTGTGTGTGTGTGTGTGTGTGTGTGTGTGTGTGTGTGTGTGTGTGTGTGCGCGCGTGACGACGCCGACGGTAAGTTACCAGGGCTGTCTCTCTGCCTGCCATATACAAAGGCCAGAGTAAAACATTTTAATATTCCGGTTTTTTTGCCCCTTTTTGTACTTTGTAGATCAGCTATGTCACCCAAGAAGAAGAAAGGGGACATACGAAGCTTTTCATAAAGCAGAGTGTAAGTAGGCAAAAATAACTAGCCACACAAATAACTAGCAGTAGTAGTGACTGACCAGGCTTTCAAATGCAGATTTACTGTGGAAAATAGTATGGTGATCCTGGTTACCCAGGATATTGTTACAGTTAAACCTAGCTTCTGCAATCTTTCAAGGTTAGGAGCATTAATTAGGGGTGTGCAGCACGGACAGACTCATAGAAGTCGCACTATCATGATAGAATGCTACGTTAGCAAGTCACATCATGCTTAACTTAGATTCATTCTTAACTTAGAATCTTGCAGTCATAAACAGTAGATCATCTGAGACATTTTTCGTACTACATTCTGTTTATGTAATGTATTTGTGAGTGTAGCTTGCTAGACACATGTGCTGGAAAAACATGTTGGCAATGTTAAAAAGGCAAAAGTTAACACTGTTGGTTATTCAAATATAATGAATCATTATTTGATTGATAATATCCAAATTCCAAATAATAATAATTTATGTTAAATAAAATGTTTGGTTGTTCAGCATTACACAGTCTAGGTGTTTATTTTTTGAGAGTGCATTTTTGAGATTATACTAGCTCTTTATTGACAGTATACAGGATGGTGTATCGGGGTCAGGATACAATATAATAATGAGATGAAGTAGATTCACTTCTGTATTGTGATATTCTGTCTTGTGATAGTCTGAAATGACAAAGGAAATCGCCGTTAAAGCAATGTTACTTATCTTACAACAAAATAATTCCCGGGGGATGGGGGGGAGTCTGTCCCCACCAAAGCTGAGACCAAACCTACGCCCATGATATAAATAAACTTTGACTTTGACTTGACCCTGGGGGTGTGTCCTGAACAGAAGTTAAAGGGCAACTTTACCGCTCCCCGCTCTCGTCCCCTCTTCTGCTCTCTTCAGGTTGCTGTTCGTGTGGAACCCCACGGGAACTTTGTTCATCATAATTTCTTCATTCAACGTGGAAGAAATTGATTGAACCATCAAGACTTTCTCCTAAGACTGCATCCGGACACACATTCAATGGCTAAGGCATTGCAAGTATTGTATATTTAACTACACAGAGGTTTGGTATAAGCTGTAGACCCCTTGTTAACAATGTGCTTTAAAATAAGAAACGGATGGTTCTGTTCAGATGGTTAAATGACTTGTGTATGTGTTTGTTTAGATTAGTTATGTGTTCGTGATTTAGTTAAATAAAACTTTGTGCACATTCATGTGAGTTTTGATTCTGGTCCCTGCTTGTAAATCAATCTCCCTTTAACGATGCAATCAGCTACATGCTAATAAAGAGTTATTTTTTTCTGTGGCCACAAAAAAAATCCTTTCTGGGAGTTGATAGACTATCAATACTGAGTGTTCGCTGGACGAACAGATTAATTGTTTTATTCAGATTAATTGTTTTATTCAGATTAATTGTTTTATTCAGATTAATTGTTTTATTCAGATTAATTGTTTTATTCAGATTAATTGTTTTATTCAGATTAATTGTTATTATTGTAATATTAATGCAGCTACATCAAGTTAATTCGATTAATTGATCCAAATATTTATAATTAATTATAACAAGTTATGATTAATTATTCATATTTCCCTTTTGAGCTAATTTGCTAAAAAAAAGGAAAAAGAGTTTGCCAATGGGGTATGAAAAATTTTTTGTATATATAATATTTTATTTTTCATACTTAGTTTTTTGTTGTTGTTTAGCTTAAACTTCACAACATTTAATTAGATGTCTGACTTAATATATTATTAGGTTTTGCTTCTCGAATAAGGATTCTTTTAAGAATGTTGACAAAAAAAAAGACAAAAAAATTTATATATGTATTTGAGACTTTGTGTCTTATAATAGTTTAAGTTTAGCACATGGTTCTCGTATTGCTTTAGAAGAGAATGGCACACAAATCATATGAACTACATGTATGATAATTTTGATTTGATAGTCATCATTCCAAAGGCATCTCTTTTTATTCATTTTTTCATCAAATCATTTGAGGGTGGTCAATTATTCCTTAAAGTAATTAGTTAATGCATTGATTTATTATGTTATATTTTTCCAACTATTTTCTTTAATTAAGTTTTTTATGTGTTTTTGCAGCACAAGATGCACACTTTTACATAACATAATGGTGCAAAAGGTGTCTTACTTTCAGCTAGAGGAGCGGCACAGCACAAGGATTCATCTGTCCCAGTGTGCATGGGAACTAATGAAAAGACTGGGTGTTTTGACCTCATGTATCGATGCTTTATATAGACTGGGCAAAAAACACCTCTAACATGTCTTACTATAAAAGTGACAGAAGTTTCTCACCCTTTCACATCTTGTTATTCTCATCATAGACTCAGTAAAGATACTGATTCAGTCTGCGACGGGTAAAGCAGCATTACTGGCCTTTGCTCTGTCTGTCCTGCGAATGAAAGGAGACTAACATTTACCTGGTCTTCTCTTCCTCTAAAGACCCTGTTTACTGATTTGACACCGGTGCAGTTATTTATTAGCCTGACTGCGTCAGACTTCGTACTTCTGCTCTATTTCAGTTCGCTTCTGTACTCAGTCTGAGACATCGACATGTCTCTCAGTTTTCCTCCGGCCTGAAAACAGCCGGCCAATCAACGAACAGAGGGCGGGCTGAGAGCCGTGACGTAGATTGTGACCGCGGATATGGAGACACGGGATGCAATTCGTTCTGTTGTGGAGAATATTCCCGGCATTTGCAAACTGAAGCCCGAACAAGAAGAGTGTTTGTTAAACATTTTGAATGGAGGTGATGTTGTGGCCCTACTCCTGACAGGTTTTGGGAAAAGTTTAATTTATCAACTATTACCGATCGTCAGCGAGAAACTGGGCAGGCCAAAGCCTGGCAAGGCGATAGTTGTGATTGTGTCCCCCTTGGTTGCACTCATGGAGGATCAGGTTGAGGAGGCAGCAAAACTCGGTCAGCCATGTTCACTCCGGTATTTCGCTCGATGGTTTCGTTTTCGCATCATTCATGTGTTTTGCAGTGGAAGTTCGATGCGGGTGAGCTGGCGAATAACACACGTCATAACCAAACGTTATGTGATTGGCAAGAAAGAAAACACTTTTCAATTATGCCATGCCAGACTCTGTCTACGAAGCAAAGCGAAGTAGCAGAGTTTGGTATTACCAGGCTAGTTATTTATAATGTCTTGTTGGAGAATGTGTGTGTGTGTGTGAGTGCGTGCGTGTGTGTGTGTGTGTGAGTGCGTGCGTGTGTGTGTGTGTGTCCTACATCCTTAAAAAATCCAGTCTGTGAGCACCAATGCACTTTGATGCCATGCCTCCTTGTTATCAGCTTGAGCTTTAAGACCGCTGAATGTGTCTTCAAAGCCTGAACTCTATTCAGTGAAGAGGAGCCATATGATCATCTCTGTCTGAAGTGTTACTGGCACGTCTTCTTAATGCTCTGAGCTCTTCACTGACTTCTTAATCACACCCCTTCACACTGTACCAGTCTCCAAGTGTGCCACATAAACAGCTTCCTTCATCCACAGCCTCATCTCCCACTGGACTCACTCTCGCTCAAGAGTCCTTGTCTCATCAGTAATAGCTTTCTGTCTTAAAGGAATAGTTCAACCAAACATGAAAATACTGTCTTCTTTAACTTCCTCTCATGTTGTTTCAAGCCTGTATGATTTTCCTCTTCCTGTGGAACTCAAAGGATGTTTTTTTCCCCCATGGGGAATGAGGCTCACAAAATGTAATGTAATGCA
Source organism: Rhinichthys klamathensis goyatoka (assembly GCF_029890125.1). NCBI lineage: Eukaryota > Metazoa > Chordata > Actinopteri > Cypriniformes > Leuciscidae > Rhinichthys > Rhinichthys klamathensis. Next base: position 30,121 of record NW_026607120.1, on the reverse strand, counting down.
ATTGTGACTAAATATCTCACAATGTAACTTTATATTTGGCAAGCACAATATATTGGTATCATATTATTTTATTGATCGATGTTTCTATATTTGATATATATCATCCGATATATCATGTATATTATGCATTCTCATGTACTCTATTTTTTTACATTTAGATTTGCCAGCATTTAAAGTTAATCTTTAAATACACTAATAATTTAATAACACTAAAAAATGTTTCGTAAGCTAATCTTTAAACTATTATCCTTTAATTTAAACTGTACGTTATAATGTTGTAATGCATAAATTAAGTTTCAAAATGATATTAAAGCATTTAAAATGATTGATTTTATTTTTTTATGTTTTTTTAAGAATATAATTATTTGCAAATAATATAATAAATGGCCAGAATTGTAATATTACTTATTGCTACATCTCACAATGTGACTTTATTATTTTAAACTTTATTTTATTTTATTTTTACACTGAGACAGAACCCATGGTTATTGCATTACATTAACAAAACCAACGAATGACTCATATTCACCTGCATCAACCTTCAAAACTGAGGACCTCATTCAGTCGCACTCAAATTTCTAAATAAAACTGCCTATTACTCATCCCTACTGCACTCAGAGCTAAGAATAGATTATGATCACTGTCAAAGTTCAGAGCCAACAACTCTCTCGACATTATCACAAATGCTGTTATGAAAGAGCAGTTCTAGACCAGTGTTTAATGTTCTTACTTTAGCTTTGACAGATAAGTCCACATCATCAGAATTTTAGTGTTTTTCCCCATTCATGACTTCTCATTCATTTGGATGTTTGATGTTTTGGGTGTTTATTCATTTTCATATGAAATGAAGATCTGGTCTGTTCTAAGGACCTGGAGCATTTATGATTCTTGCCAAGCGGGGATGGAAAGGGCATAGGGCATTTTTGTCAGTGATTTTATTCTCGAAGGCATTCACAAGTTGAAAATGATTCTCGCCTGAGAGAACGATGAGACGAGAGAGAGACACAGACCTGTTTCTGAGCCTGGCGGCTCAAATGTGTAACATGATGACCTGGCAGAGCAAGTAAGCCAGGCTGTCTTTTTGTCTTGAGCTGTCAATCAAATTACCCATCACTCATTTTGATTTTTGATGAGGCCAAGAGTGTGCAGGCCTGCTAGATGTCCTTCAAGCTAAGCAACGGATTTATTCATATGTATACTTGTTTACATCATTTTGTGGTTTAAAAAGCACAATATGTATGATTTTTGGATTAAAATATCCAAAAACCACTAAAACAATGTTATATATTTTGTATCCCAAATGTTCCCAACAATGTTTAAATCCAGAGAAATTAGCTATTTTTAACTCTGGCTAACTGTCTTATTTACAGTGTTTGACTGTTGATTAATGATCACTGTCCCTATTAAATAAATAAATATGATGATAGAGGTTTCATTTTTGGGTCAGTTTACCCTCCTGCTTATCGGAGACAAAGACCTCAGTAATTTCAATCTCACATTTGCTAAAATACCAAATGCTTCAATGAAAAGTCAGCGTTTTCTGAACTCAACAATCCTCACATTTTTATTTCTCCAAAGGAATTGTATTGGGTAAAAACTCATAACCGATTGCTTCTTTGACACCTGAGCTCTGAAAGAACAACCTCTGAGCAATGAAATACTCTATCTCTGTTCTCATGGCCCTGTCGCTGAAATGAGAGTTCTATTTTTTGGAGTTGTACTGAATATGTACGTTGTACTGAATATGTACAACGATATATACAGGACTGGTGTAGGGAATCTCGGGATTAGCTCTTACAGGGAATATAGTTTTAATAACTATGAAACATGATCGGGAATCACCTACAAATTATAAAATCACCCACTAAAGGGAAAAGTTACCAACGGCCTGTTTGGACAGCCGAACACAACGAATTATGATCGGTTCTCCATCCAGGTCGGCGAAAATAGATCAATTGTATATCAATACTTAATCAAAACGGATTATAATTAAATATTAATATATCAATTATGTCTATCATATATCAACTCTAAGGATACCCCTGATGGAATTCATTCAGTATCGGATGATCTGTTGTCCAGCAAACTGATCACGCGATCTTTATCTACTCGTACAGAATTATTAACCTTACTCCGCCAGATGGATTTGCTCCGCATATCCATCTGGAAACCTTCCGTTGAAGTAGTTTTGGTAAGGGGCGAAAATACTGGTTAGCTGATTGGCCTATGTTGGTGATAGACGGGCCAAATCAACCAATCAGATCAACGAAGCATATGACGTACTAACAGAGCGTATCTTTTCCTCTGAGAAAAGCCTCCAGAGCAGTGTTTTGCTCTTCTTTCAGTGAAGAAATACTCTGTAATTCCGATAAAACTTGCTCGATAGCCACGCTGATGCTAGTTTCATCCGCTGAAGCCGACATGTTCTTTAGACTGAACTGACGCGCTTCTCGTTGCGTCACACCTCAACCCGCCTCAAAGCCAACGCTGATTGGACGTTCGTTTGGTGAACTGCTCCCAAATTTTCTTTAACGGAAAGTATCCAGACTGATCTGCGAGTGAAACCTTGAAAGCTCGCGAGATCAGGATGGTCTCACGAGGCTACAGAATTATCCTACTTTATAGACTTTCACGAAAAGCTATTCCTCTGGCCACGAGGATTAACTTTCCTGTTCTATAACAATACCTTTTTAAGTATCAATACATTTGTAAAGCACGTAGCTTTGGATTGTACATTAAAGGGACTTGTATATGAGCGACACAGACAGTCAATCAAATGAATAATGCATTTAATAAAGGAGTACACTACGTATACGGTTACTAACGTAACATGAATAAAATGTATATACAACAAATAACAACGGACAAACCAAGACACTGAAAGAATCTGAAACAGGGAGAGAGAGAGAGAGAGGGAGATCCGTAGGGATCACAGAATTTGGCAAAATTCACCTGGACATTTAAACCGTTGAGAGACAACACGGAGAAACACAATCTTAATGCTCTGAAAGCTCGATAACACGGATATACTTGCATGGTTCTTATGTTGCTGAACACGGCTGCGTGAGTGAGTGTCTTGTGTGTTCCGTTGGAGCGTCACGTGGTTTGCAGCTGTTCCGGAGCGCGCACTTCAAAGGTTTAAAGGTCCTTGGCGTAAAGTTACCAAAGAAATAATTCAGACTAAGTTCATTTCACTTTGTGGAAATGAACAGAGTAGAATACAAAAACAAAACTCAACAAGTTAAGATCTCCGTGGAGGAGATCACTAAGCAGGAGGAGTTACATGATGAAGCCACGCGGAGACGAAAGAAGAGAAAGAGAAGAGCTGCTTGGCGTGTCTCTTTAAGGCATTTCGGTTCACGCCTTCTCTCGCGTGAATGAACCAATCACCTGTGAGAAAAGTGCGCGGCCAAAGTGTCCCTTTGTCCTGTCGAGGCCTACTTTGCATGTTTTATGACAGTGACAGAAATGTGTTCAATTTTACTCCAGAGATGATAAAACATAGTAAAATACATTTCATCACAATCTACAATATGGATTCAGCTAAGACAAACCCAGAGGTTTACATTGATACCAAACAAAAGCATGAAAAGCATAGGAATTACAAAGATACAGCTTACTGCATAATTACGCATACTTATGGTTCATTTAATACTAAAATACAGTCACAGATATCCCATTATGACGTGGGCAAGCAGGTCCACTTAAAAACATATCGAATATATCTTGGTTAAGTCTTTATATGAGGAAGTTAATGACAGATTCATGTGTGTGCGTTTTTGGAGTGAGCTTTCTGGCCGCCTGGCATTCCTTTCTCTGCAGAAAGGGGGTGTTAGGTCGATAAGATCTTTTTGAAGCTCGGCGAGTTCTAGTTTATTGGGGTTTTGGTAAACACTCTCATGCCGTAAAAAATTGTCAATGGCAATTTTGACGCAGACTCTGTGGTGCCAGGCCTGAGTTACGGATAGGAGTCAAATGTTAAAAGCTTTCCTATATGTAGAATTGAATGAGTCCCGACACAGTCCAGATACCCTACACTGGTATTTCACTACCCTCTTCCAGACCTGTGACTAACACCTGAAGGCATTTTAATGAGACTCATTTTAAACTTTGGTGTGGGCTGTAGAGATTCAGTATAGTCTAACCCTGTTTCCATTTTTTTCTTCAAAAATAATCAAATATTTGTAGCCGTGCTTTATCAGCAGCGCAGGCAGTCAGTGCTGCAGAGAACTTAGTAAAGAGCCATGTATGCCACGCCATTAGAAAAGTGTACATGGCCCATTTATTATTATTTTCATGGCTAGATAATAACTTTCAAAGAGCTGTAGATACTATACACTCACCTAAAAGATCATTAGGAACACCTGTTCAATATCTCATTAATGCAATTATCTAATCAACCAATCACACGGCAGTTGCTTCAATGCATTTAGGGGTGTGGTCCTGGTCAAGACAAATTCCTGAACTCCAAACTGAATGTCAGAATGGGAAAGAAAGGTGATTTAAGCAATTTTGAGCGTGGCATGGTTGTTGGTGCCAGACGGGCCGGTCTGAGTATTTCACAATCTGCTCAGTTACTGGGATTTTCACGCACAACCATTTCTAGGGTTTACAAAGAATGGTGTGAAAAGGGAAAAACATCCAGTATGCGGCAGTCCTGTGGGCGAAAATGCCTTGTTGATGCTAGAGGTCAGAGGAGAATGGGCCGACTGATTCAAGCTGATAGAAGAGCAACTTTGACTGAAATAACCACTCGTTACAACCGAGGTATGCAGCAAAGCATTTGTGAAGCCACAACACACACAACCTTGAGGCAGATGGGCTACCACAGCAGAAGACCCCACCGGGTACCACTCATCTCCACTACAAATAGGAAAAGGAGGTTACAATTTGCAAGAGCTCACCAAAATTGGACAGTTGAAGACTGGAAAAATGTTGCCTGGTCTGATGAGTCTCGATTTCTGTTGAGACATTCAGATGGTAGAGTCAGAATTTGGCGTAAACAGAATGAGAACATGGATCCATCATGCCTTGTTACCACTGTGCAGGCTGGTGGTGGTGGTGTAATGGTGTGAGGGATGTTTTCTTGGCACACTTTAGGCCCCTTAGTGCCAATTGGGCATCGTTTAAATGCCACGGCCTACCTGAGCATTGTTTCTGACCATGTGCATCCCTTTATGGCCACCATGTACCCATCCTCTGATGGCTACTTCCAGCAGGATAATGCACCATGTCACAAAGCTCGAATCATTTCAAATTGGTTTTTTGAACATGACAATGAGTTCACTGTACCAAAATGTTGACTGTACCACAGTCACCAGATCTCAACCCAATAGAGCATCTTTGGGATGTGGTGGAACGGGAGCTTCGTGCCCTGGATGTGCATCCCACAAATCTCCATCAACTGCAAGATGCTATCCTATCAATATGGGCCAACATTTCTAAAGAATGCTTTCAGCACCTTGTTGAATCAATGCCACGTAGAATTAAGGCAGTTCTGAAGGCGAAAGGGGGTCAAACACAGTATTAGTATGGTGTTCCTAATAATCCTTTAGGTGAGTGTATATATGCAGAGGTGTAAAGTCCAGGGGTCAGAAAGTAAAAGTCCTGCCATATGTTTATTCCACCCATGAACTCAGCCAGCTGATTTCCCTAATTAGTCATATCTCCTGGCTGAAAAACTGTGCTAATTAGGAAATCCAGGTGATTGGAACAAAATACTGAGAAGGACTTTTACTTTCTGAAACTTGACTTTACACCTCTGTTTATGTGTGTGTGTGTGTGTGTGTTACATTAGTACATTATGTACATTTTGCTACTCTGGTACATTAACAACCAAATATATACAGGTACATGACAAAAACCTGTTGATAAATAAGATTAAAGACACAATGATAGTGTCAATAATGTAACGTTTTAACTAACTGGGATAAAATTAGAGTTTGAGCATCCCAAACACCCTGGCCACTCAAAATGAATGACTATATTTGCTCAGTTGGAGTTAAATAGAAACAGCAGCAACAAAAAATAATACCTATTGTTTTGTTTGACTCATGCTTTTGAGAATATTGTCTTTTTCAAGGGAATTACTCAGGTGTCCTTGTTTTCCTCCACATGCATTGACTCGATGAAGAGCCTTTGAGTCTGTGTACCTTGCTTTAAATCATGAAAGCCACCCACATTCAGAGCACTTGGTAGCATGAGCTCGTTCTACATCGGTGAACAAACCCACATGCTTACTTTACACGTGGGAGGCATTGTGAAGCAATTTGACTTCAGAGCAAACAAACACCTTTTTGTGTAGTAGAGTTAAACACAGAAAATGGGGCAGAAAATTGGACTCAGCCGAGCTCTTCAGAATTAATGTAGGAATTAAATAATCCAAGAAGAGAGAAACTGAAAACTCTTCAGGAGGACTTATTGCAGTTAACATATGAAAAAGACTAAAAACATCAATTATGACATAATCATCTGAAGTTATAGTATTTATGATTTATTTAATAACCAGGCAGTATGTATATTCTTTTGCCCTCCTGAAAACCTGGACAGTCATGGTGGGTTGGTCAACTTGTGAGCTGACTGTTGTATACAAACAAATGTCTATTCAGGAACTACTGTATGTAAATATTTCAAAGTTTTAAAATGAGAAAATTGCAGACATCCTCATGCTGGCATTTCTAAGCTCAATTGATTGATTCAGGATATGCAGGTTGTGCTATAAATATATCAAAGTGAATGACTGACATTGACCATTTGGAAAACGTTTCATCATTACATCTGTCTTTCTCTTTAATCATCATGGCCAGTCCACTAGTCATAATTAGAAGGGGGTCTGCTTTACTAATTAGAGTAGATCTTCTTTCTTTAACACCCTACTGAACTGAAACCTAGCTTTTCCTACAGAGGATGTAGTATGTGTGTTACGTAATGTGGTCACTTGTTATCAAAGCATAGCATCCTACTCAAATATTTCTCTCTCCTGTTACACATATTCACTTCAATGGGCAAGCAATACCTTTCCCTTGGTTTCCTTTAGTTATTTAGGCAACCTGAATAAAACACTGAATAACATGCTCAGTGCTTTCACTCTGGACAGTACTGACACAATAAAAGGATCTGGGGAAACTCCTTCATGTGGACCAGTTGAGAGTCCAGTCATTAATAACATGCTTTGATACCACATACTGGAACCCCAATGAAAGGCATAGACCCTCTTATTATGGTCCAATGAAGACAAACTAGGGCACTAAATCTGTCTCTAAAAATAAATGACTTCCACCTTGCAAATGGAAAAGTTCACTGCTCATCATTTCAACTTCCTGATCTCATTATTGAAAGAGCTTCACAGGATGACATTGGCATGTCAGACAGGGTTTTAGACAAAAAAACATTTTATGATAAATGGAAATAGCTCATTGAAGACTGTGCCGATGAAAGCAGCTAATGAGCGCTCATCTTAGAAGATCTGTGACTGCCGTTTGAATGTGATCAGAATCATTTTAACAGAAATTGAAATGTGATGGCATAATATATTTTATGGCTTAATGTGAAAATGGGCAAAAGAATTTGACTACTGCCTTTGTCTTTTTATTTAACGATCGGTACAGTTTTTGCAAGAATTTAAAAAGCATATAAAGCAGTTAGTTTTGGGTCTTGGCTTCTGATTGGTCAACAGCTTTCCAGCTGTGCTAAAATACATCAGCTATTGGTCATAGCACCCATAGAGACCAACGATCAACGATTAAGTTTGTACGACTATATTTTCTACCGATTTGCTTATAATGTGTGTTGTGTTGTGAAACAATATTTCTGTCCCTAATATTTTTATTGTATATACAGTATATATATATATATATATATATATTGTATTTCATTGTTTAGACTTATATGTCTTTCAAACCCTTTAGCCATGACTATATTCCAACCCAGGCTCATTAGAAAAATGCACCTGTGGCGACATTTCTGCAAAATGATATTGCATTGCTTCTTGCACATTTCACGACAAAAAAAAAATTTGATGAACAGATGAACGTGAACCTAGCAATGTTTTATGTTGAGTACGTAGGCCTATTGTGGCAGTTTGTAAATACAATGTCTGGTGAATGGTGCTTAAAGGTTTATGCTCTCGTGTATGAAAATTACGTACCACCTACACGAAACCCTTCCCTAAACCTAACAAATATACTGTTCATAAAAGCAAATGTGTGATAAAAACATGTAATTTTAGCTTGCTTCCAATTAAAAGTATTTGCTTTATTTTATTGTGACTCGTTGTTTCATGGTATAGCATGAAGATAGAAGCACGTTTTTTCAATAAGCCTAGGTTGCTATATTGACAAAACTGCACAGCCTTGTACCTTATTGCCTAATGATTTCTCTGTCTTTTAACTTGGACCATTGTTACAGTTTCTTCTCTAGTGGTACATTACAGTATAAATGCCCCCAGCCACCCCTATTAATCCTTTTGTAAACCCACTAAATAAACCCAGAGCCCTTTCCCATTATTCCCAGCAGGTGTGCTCTGCAGCCACATTTGAGCACTAATTGTTTCATAGTAAATGCTCTGGGCCTAACATCCAACTAAAGGCATTGGGAAGCAGAGTTTGGGACTGCCAGCTTAGTTTTGAGATCTATGGAAGTAAAATAATGACAAATGTTTTTGAAACAAAAAAGCTTGTTGATTTGCACTACTTGGAAAAAATAAATGCTTGCAAACCCTGCTTGCATTTTAATGCATTGTATTTTTAGGGCTTGCATTTTTATGGGCTGAAATTCTACATGGTTGTATATTTAAGCTGTGAATATTTCAATTCAAAACATTTCACACGGTTGCATTTGTTAAAAATTCAATAATCCATATTCACCTTTCAGATTTCACTTCCAAAATGTTCATTCTGTTTAAAAATACAACCTATAATATTCAACAGGCAATTTTCAGTCCATTTTATTTCGCTTTACAGATTCGCTTCCACAAATTCAGTGGTTCAAATTCGACAGAAAATTCAACATTTCACAAACGGCAGGAATATCAGTAGATTGCCGATTGACAATCTCCATAGCTGTTAGTCGACCTCACCAGCAGGGGGTGCAAGCGGCTGTTGACGAAGAAAACTATAGAGCAATGTGTGAGAGAGTCATTCATTCATAAAAATGGATTTACAGAAATGGAGCAAGCAGTAAGTATTTGTGATGATTATCTGGACTAGTATATGGAAAAGCTGATAAAGACACAAAAGCTGTGTTTACATTGAAGTCTTCACGGTTACTTTTGTATGCAAAACGGTTCTACCGTGAACAAGATTATGTTATTCCCCGATGCTGATGTACAGATCAATTGTTAAATCTGAGGTAGTAGACATATATTTCTCTCGGTCGTTTAGTTTTCTTAACTTTATATCAAGGTGCTGCAGAACTGGAGATTCCCTCAATACCTCACTGCAGGATTCCCCTGCGGTCAGGACACTTAACACTTAATGGACTAATACAGTGACATAGAAGACCAAACTCGCACCTTATTGGGGATGTAGGCTGTACTAGATATAGGCAAGTGGACAAAGTTTCACGCTAAGTGATTTTGAGTGAAATACTGGCCTAAAGTTGGCTTGACACTGATATTCGTATGAATTCGTACGAATGACCTACCCCTGACCCCGCCCCTAAACCTACCCATCACGTGGGTTTAGACAAATCGTACAAATTCGTACGAATGAGGTCGTACGAATTCGTACGAATTAGCCATCTTTTAATCACTCGTCAAATTCGGACGAATTGGTCGTGAGATAGCGTTGCATATTCGCACATAGGGACCGTCTCTAAAGTTACATACGACATTGGTACACACGTTTCTAACTTCAATAGCATTTGAAGATAACGACTTACAGTCATAAAACCAACTGTAAAGTGTTCATGTAGGTACCAGGCATGATGCACACCTTTTAGATTTTTGATATTTAATAAAATAAACTGTCAAATCATGTGTGCATAATGCTATTTTTTCAGTACCGCATGAGCTCATATTTATTTTAATATCAACTATCTAAAAAGTGTGCATCATGCCTGACACCTACAGAAAGCTGTGCAAAACTTACATGTACAAAAGTAACTGTGAAGACTTCAATGTAAACAGCTTTTGTGTCTTTATCAGCTTTTCCATATACTAGCCCAGATGATCATCACAAATACTTACTGCTTGCTCCGTTTCTGTAAATCCATTTTTATGAATGAATGACTCTCTCACACATTGCTCTATAGTTTTCTTTGTCAACAGCCGCTTGCACCCCCTGCTGGTGAGGTCGACTAACAGCTATGGAGATTGTCAATCGGCAATCTACTGATATTCCTGCCGTTCCCGGATGTGAAATGTTGAATTTTCTGTCGAATTTGAACCACTGAATTTGTGGAAGCGAATCTGTAAAGCGAAATAAAATGGACCGAAAATTGCCTGTTGAATATTATAGGTTGTATTTTTAAACAGAATGAACATTTTGGAAGTGAAATCTGAAAGGTGAATATGGATTATTGAATTTTTAACAATGAAAACGTGTGAAATGTTTTGAATTGAAATATTCAAACCATGTTGAATTTCAGCCCATAAAAATGCAAGCCCTAAAAATACAATGCATTAAAATGCAAGCAGGGTTAATGCAATGCATTTTTTTTTTCAAGTAGTGAAATTCAACAATCTTTTTTGTTTCAAAAACATGTGTCATTATTTTACTTCCATAGAGATTCAACAAATTTCAAAGAAGTAACCTTTTTATTAAAGCTGGAATCACGGCGCCTGCTATCACCAGATTTGTACCTCCTTTCTCACCCATGGGTTTAGGATACACATTCCAATTTCAGAGCCGCAAATGTAACCTGTTCTGAGTTATTGCCGAAGGGAAGGGCACACAATAACCCTTATAAGGGTTATCTAGTAGAGTCATCAAAACAATGGCACAGCCTATGGGTTATTATAACGTAAGGGTTATTTGATTGGCTGAACAATGCAGCAGATGAGGGGAGTGTTCTGTAAAATTGTTTGAAAATCAGTTTGGTACTGCTAGCTGTGTATAAATTACGCACTTAAGCTTTAAATAAATAATACATCAGATTTATCTGAAACAATAAAACAAAGCAATAAGCCCCGCGAACTTCAAGGCGCTTATTGCTTTTATAAAACGGTTTACTCCATAAAAATATTTTTAATATTTATTTTATTCATAAAATAAACACCAGCAACAAAAAATATAACGTTATAACACATTTTTATTCCTCTGCAATGTAGTTCCAAACAGGTTGCCAAGCAACAAATGCAGCAACAAAGAATCACAAACGGCAGTTGCAGTAATATAATGCGGTCACAGTATGTTTGTTGATTAATTGACCCTTCGCTAAGCCACGCCCTCCTTTAGTTACAAGTGTTGCCATGCCTGTCAAGCTTTCGCGGCTGCCACGTCTATTACAGTGTGAATGTACCGGTGTCAGACATTCCCAAGGAGATATTTAGTCATTTTTGGCGAACAAGTGAATTATCTGAGAGAGCAAGACAAAAGGGACAGCAGTATGCATTCGAGGGATATATCCACGACATAATATGCAACCGATTAGAGAATAATTTCATCAAAATTGAAGCTAAAGCCTATAACGTTAGGTCCCAGCGCAAGCAGCAGCCGCCCTTAGCAGACCATTCAAATGGGAAACACACTAATTGAACAGCTATGTTCATGCACAGAAGAGTAAGTGAAATGTGAAAATAATCCAATAATTACAAATCAAACAGCTTATCCATCAATCTAACACCGGGAGAGCCGCGATCGGATTGGGGTAGAGTTACAGGGGTAACGTTAGTAGGCCGTCCGCCGTCGATTAACAAAATGCTGAAACATATTTTAAAGTATGTCAGTGAGCCTCCGTCTTGCCTTTAATCGTCTTATTTTATGTTCAAATATATGCATTATGAACAAAGAACCGCCATTATTTCCAAGCAATAGGCGTTTTTTTTTTTTTTTTGTTAATCCTGTCGACATTTAGTTGTGAATGGGTCTCCACACTGCTTGATCCACGCCCGGGATTTCTCCCCTTTGGCTTTTAGGTTTCGGGAAGAGAAAAAATGCCACCCCACCGTCCAAACATTTAGAATACCGGGTATCAGATTTGCACAATCCATACGCAAAACGCTTCGGCATGTTTCCCTCGCTCGAAAGCTTGACAGACCTCCCGCGCCTAGTTACGGTTGCTAAGCCGCTATTGGCCAGTGGCGGTTTTCGGGCGTGGCTTAGCGAAGGGTCAAACGCGGCTCAACCAATCAGAATCAAGGACCGGAACTATCCGTTTTATAACAGTGAATTAACATGTTAAAGGACCACGCCGACTTTTGGGGACTTTAGCTTATTAAAAGATCCCTGTGTCTCATATGACCTTGTTATTTGGATAAACTGTGACTATACAAATCACAACATATAAATAGGAAAATGTTGGCGTTATTTTGTCACTTATTGGGAGCAGTATGCTAGCTGGAGCCATTACTTCCAGTCTTTGTGCTAAGCTAGGCTAGCGGTGGGTGCGTCAGACAGAGTTAACTTACAGCACGCACGGAGATGAAAAGGGTGTGTATGGACTTATCTAACTCTGGGGGATATGGTGAATACGCTGAAGTCCAAAAAAGTCAGCGTGTTCCTTTAAAGTGGTTAGTGCAAGTGTCTAAAAGGTAGTGAAAAGTGTTGTATTGTCCTTTACAGATTTCCTGTGCCCTCTAATTGGAGCATTACTTACTGTAACTCTTTGAGTGTAACTAAAAATAAGTCCCTTGTGATGACTATTAGTTGTGGTGTGGCTCAAGAGATGGGTGACGGGTTTGTCTCATTAGTGAGGAGACTGTAAATATTCCTTGTGTCGTTGCGTCTCCCCTATCATCTAACGGTCCTTTCAAATGGACCTATTGAGAAGATCATTATTCTCCTCCCCCTCCATCAAGGGGATTAAACAACACTTTTAATTGCCTGTTATTAAAGTGATAAATGGCTGATGCATCGAGTAGTCATCCATTCATCTCTGTCAATTCATCTCTGATATTGGCAAATATTGGACATGGCATCTTATGTAATGTGAGTTAGGATTAGATTTATTCAATACTCTGAACTTTATAAGCAATCAATAAAGTATATGAGGCCAGGGACAGCACATTTGAAATCTTTTATTGATTCCACATACAGATTATATAAAAGAGATGAATGTTGCTCAAGAAAGATGAACTTCCCTGATATAACACCAACAAATCAGTTCATTGTTTACTCTGGAAAAAGTGTTAGTTGTGTAAATGCCATTCATAATGTCACAACAGCCTTTTGTACAGTCTTGCCAATACCTGACTGGGTGATTCTCACCAGCTGAATGTACGTATGTGAATATTCAGGCATCTGCTGTCTGACGGATTTAAAGATTTACAGTTATTCACAAAAACTTTGCCTGTGGTGCCCTGGCCTAAACAATTTGCATTCATGGCCCCAGAACATGAAAAGCATGAGGATTGCTTAAGTATAGGATCATATGCTATCGGTTATTTTAGGATTTATATATGAAATTTCTGATTGAATAATTTAATATTATCTGATGTCACTTAAATAAGAATCTCAGATCACTTAACACAATTTTTATATATATATATATATATATATATATTTCTTCCTTTGCGTTCCTTCAAGCTCTGTAAAGATCCGTGAAAGCTGTGTTTTTTAGACAGTATGGTGGAGAGGAAAGAAATTAGGATTATTGAATGTCTAAGTTGTGTCTAAGCTGAAATGAGAGCTGAGTTTAATGATTTTAAAAACTAAAATCTACTTTCATGATTTAGATTACCTTGTAGTGTTGAGATCTTTATCACAAATTGATTGACAATGACTAACAGTGTGTTGTTGTGTCCATTTAGGTAGGTTACTGATTTATGTTTACTAGCAGTGCTTTAAAATTTGTGTTAAAATAGTGGCACATCAGTGCATTGGAGATACTGGCAGTTATTTACAAGGAATCATTATTCATCTCTGAGGTTAAAAAATTAAGCTCCATGAATATCCTTCTAGCAACAAAATGCAGAGACATCATGTGGCATCAGCATGGAAGTAATTCAGGAAATAGAAGCTGAGTGATTGTGCTGTAACTGACCTGCTGTTATTTAACGGCTAACTTCTGGTGACTCATGACCGCATGCCTTCTCTTGTGTCTGTTTGTTTGCATATGATGTGCCCAAAAGCAACCCTCCAAATGAGGGGAAATGTCCGGAATAAAAATTTAAAAAGTCGAGGGCAAATGACTTTATTATAACTGCAGGAGAAATCAGAGGCTTTGAAATTCAGCTGACATTAGAGACGTCTGGTGTCCCTGTGCCACTGTCCAATTCGCCACAGGCAGGTGAAAACCACAGGCTTTTAATCCACTTACTGTGGACACAGAGCTCCAGAGACACACAGACATAACTAAAAAAAAAAACATTTAGCAGAACCATGTGAATAAAAACATCATTTTAGTGCTAATACATGAATTATTCATTGACAAATGCTGCAAGCTTCTTAGCCGGGTTGTCCTAAAGAAAGAAAATATTGAAGCCTGTGTGTTGAGACACCAAATAATGCAGTAATTCTCTCAGTTCACTGCTTCTAATAGTATCTGATAGCCACTGTCAGTACAAAAGATTGCTCTGATCCAGAACATGATGAGCTGCAGGACTGTCTACAGTAGACACACATAGACCCTTAGGCAGTTACCCTACTGGGGGTTCACAAAGATTGCAATAAACCCTAATTGAACTAACACTTTAGAGTAAATTAAAACATTAAATGTAATGGAGGTAGCACATTGTCCCTTATGACATTAGGCATTAAAAATAAAAACCCAGGTGGTGTAGAACAATAGTAAAGTCATTTTTGCAGTCTTTGTATGGTGGAATTAAATAATCTTTAAAGCTCAATAAGTGCCATAAATTTGTACAAACCTAATTGAGATTACATTTGTGGTGTATAAATGCACATAGATTTTACTATCAATGTAATATATTTTTTTTCTTAAAAAAAGAATTGACTGCATGAATATAATAAATATGCATGAATGTTAACTTATATATGTGTGTATATATATATGTGTGTGTGTGTGTGTGTGTGTGTATACGTATATATATATATATGTGTGTATATATATGCACATATATTACATACACCACATACTGTATATATAAACCACACATTGCGTCCATTAGACCAAAATTTTTCAGTATTGAATGAAATCAATTTCTCCCAGCTTCCCAAAATCTTGCATGATTTTGATGTTGCAATGCATTGTGGGATTGACTTAACTTTGAGAGATGCATGTGATGCTTTGGCCAAAGTATTTTTAGGTGTCTTACCGAAATATCTGATGGTAATATTCATACAATTTCAATTTATTTTTAAAATTGGAGGAACCATAATATAGTAAAGGTTATTGGCATGACCATGGTTGTAGCCCTTTTTAATTTTTAAATATTACAACAAAATATTAATCATGAATGTCATGCTACAAATGTCATAATTTAGCACAAAGCACATCTATGAGTGTGACATACATTGAGGTGTCACAAAGTGATTGAGTCCAGTTCTCACATAGGTTTGTCAAACACATGGGAATAACAGTGTCCTTCCTTTGGTGTTTATCCATCCAAGGTTATACTTATCCATCATCATAATGACTTGCATCCAGATTGGAGATCTGTTTCACTGACAAAATGCTGGCATGACAAAACATTTAGTTAAAAACTACTTAAAAGAAATTGTGCTGAAGGTTTTTGTCCGTATAAACGACTTGTATGTTATCTGTTTGTAGATAACACAGTGACCGTGTTCACTATAAGCGTTTCGATATACAACTTGATGAGAAACAAGTCTTTCTTAATGTTCACAGTCTGTGAAATATCACCTTCTCTGTTGTTCAGTGTGGAGATTATTGGTTAACTGTTGTAGACTTAAACAATTCCCTCGCTGCGTTTACTCCTCCACACCACTAGAGCAGTCATGAGTAGCGTCACCAGAATGGGCACCACGATAAAAGGCCCCAAGATCCGATTTGGTGGATCGTGAAGCAGCCGTCCAGACAATGAACAGTCATGGAAGTAGTGTCTGTGCACCCGGATGAAGAATTCATCCACCATTCGGTTGGGCCAGAAACAGTTCATCTTCAGAGCCACCATGAACGTGCAGTTGGTTAGTTCTCCATAAGACCTTTAGGAGAGAAAACAGGAGGTTAATGTCGACTGTTTGCATAAGATGGTGTTGTGCACTTTTGAAGGTTTCAGGATGAAGAGAAAATGGTTTAAATGTGAAGTGTGTCAATTTTTGATATTAAAATACTTTCTCTTTCCCCGTAGGAGGCAGGAGAAGTGCAGAGCCAACTATAGGGAAGCCACTCACAGGTTTATTTCCCAGAGAGTGTAAACACTGTGGCACTTTCAAAAGATTGCTCTTTTAGAGTAGTTCTACGTTCATTTTTAGCTCATTGCCACTAGTGATAGGAGAAACTGAGCTTTTGCAACTCCGAAACAATTAATTGGGGCGGCAGTGGCTCAGTGGTTCATGTAGGTTGTCTACAAACCTAAAAAGGTTGGTGGTTCAATCCCCGGTTCCACCTGACCAAGTGTCGAGGTGTCCATGAGCAAGACACCTAACCCCAGCTGCTCCCGACGAGCTGGATGGCGCCTTGCATGGCTGCCGTCGCCCGTCGGTGTATGAATGAGTGAGTGAATGGGTGAATGTGAGGCAAATGTAAAGCGCTTTGGTGGCCATTGCGTCTGTGAAAGCGCTATATAAATGCAGTCCATTTACCATTTACCATTAAACAAATTGCTTCACAATATTGACTGTTTTGAAGCGCTGGTCAAACCGGTGTAAATGCAACAAAAAAAACTCAGCCAAATTTTGGATAAAGACACCTTTTACATACCAAGTGCAAATGTTTTCTTGAAAGTTTAACCTGCGATCCACCATTAAACATTAAGGCCTGTTTTCACAGACAGGATTAGGCCTTAGTTCAATTAGGGAATGTAGGTAGCTTTTTTAAATGTGCCATATTTGCAAAGGTTTTGAAGCTTCACAAAGCAGTGTTTGGAAAGCACCATTCACTAATGGCCACAACTGAAAACGTTCTCTGAGATAAAATGGCACCACTTTATTGGCCTACAGAAAACATTCAAGTCATCTGGTTGATAATGTTTTGCACTTGCCTTTATTTGCACGCGGCAGTGAGGTCATCCAAAAGTCATAGTGATATTTAAATTAGGTTATTGAAGATATTTTTTTAATAAGTAGTCATTTGTCTAAAACCATTTTTGCAATTCCACTTGGTGCCACCGGTGATGCAGAAATTACACAATTCACTTTAAAATTAATATCAATTTAATATGTGCTGAAATATAAAAGTACTCTCAATGAATTCACATCAAAAACTGCAAGATTTCAAGACTGTACTTGACTGTACATGGTCTGTAAGAAACATGGAAAGAACCATAGGTTCACACGAATCTCTCTGGTGCTGTTCCTAATCATCCATCAAATCCATTACTACATATTTGTGTGTGAGAGTTTGCATGATAAATGTCTTTATTAAGCTGAAATAATGATTATCTCAGTGACCATTAAGGAGCCCTGGTGGAATGAAATCACTCCAATAATGATGATGATGGTGAAGAAGCTCAAGGAGAGACTCTTCTTTAGATGAGCTCTTAATAGGTCCCTGTGTGAGTGTTAGCCCCCGAACCCCCTCCCCCTCCCCATCTATTTTTAAGCCTAGTCAGCCTATGTGGGATGCCTGGCATAACCGGTGCAGACTTTTAATCAAGAGTTTTCTTCTGGGCCTGTATTAAGGGCTGGAGCAGACTGCACACCGCCTCCCCTCACATTTCACCCCAAGGGATAAAGATGGGTTGCAGGATGGCAGCTCAAACACTCGACTCGGGAAGTGCAAAAAGCACGTCTCATCTTCCCAAAGAGGCATGTGTGACACATATGGGTGTAGGTCACCCCTGCACAGCCGGGCTGTGGAGGCTATGGGTGTTTGGGTAAAGGAAATGGGAACGAATTAAGTCAGTAGAGAATGACTGAAACTTCTGCAAATTCAGGAGAGGGGTTTAAAGGATTGACTTGGAAACTGAATTTAAAACACTGAGCTACATTTTACTTACTCTTGCATTGCATTATTAAATGCAATTCCATTTTTATAGTTTTCCCTTTATTATTTTTTTAATTGATTTTATAATTGATTTATTAATTTATTTGACAGGGACAGTGTACATTAATTAGCATTGCTGCAAATGCACCAGAATTAGCCAAAAGGCTATTTTTCATCCGTTGTCCCTGGACAGATCTTAACATTGTCTACCTAAAAAAAAAAACACACACAATATGAAGATTACAGTGAACAATACAAATATAAAAAGCAGTAAAACAGATATAACTCTTCAAATCCTGTTGATAAATACAGTGTACAAGTTTGCTCTAAAAAAATTAATATTATACACATTGACACAGCAGACACACAACTGGCAGCAGGTTGGGTTGAGGGAAGATATTCTTATTAATGCTGACATGTCTGATGTGTTATGAACCAGTTTTTAGATGCTTTTTGAACAGAGTGTATGTGGTGAGTTCTCTGAGGTTCTGAGGGACAGAGTTCCACTCCTGTGCTGCTGTGACTGAAAGTGACTCTGACCAAATGCACTTTTCCGCAGAGGAACAACAGTCTCCTCGGGCCGATCCTCGCATTACTCTCTGTGTGGTGTTCCTGATGTTTACAAACTGACTGAGTGGAGGAGATGACAGACCATGGATGATTTTGTATAACAGACAGAGGTTTGAATACTTGATGACATGTTAACAAATGACATGTTAACATGTCAATATAATTAGATATTATATTGATTTTAAACTTGAATTTTATTTTTTATATATATATACGTATATATATATATATACTGTGCTATGTCAGTGTTTGTGTCGATGTGCCTGGGTAACACTGATAAATGTTAAAACAAAACAAAACAAGAAATCATTTATGGTAGACATTCACTAATGGTGAGAGTGAGTCAGTTTTACTGGAATTAATGTTCAGGAGAAGCTCCAGCTTCTGTTAAACCCCGTCTGTTAATGGACTGACCCTGAGCTCACACCTCTGATCGTCTGTCTGCCTGTGTATTATTAGCATTCACATTAAAGACTAAAATAAACAAAGACCCATCCAACTGTATGCCCACAATGGACAGTTAAATAGTAAAGTAGCACTGTATGTATTTCTTCTCATTTCATTAGGTGTTCAAGCACAAAGTGCTGAAAACCTATTGTAATTGCTATTTGAAAAAAAAAAAAAACTAAAACGCATCGTGCAGCCCAAACCGTAAGGCCTAGAGACTTGAAACCTGGCCAGGTGGTAGGGCCTCAGCTTGTGGAGAACCTATCAGAGTATGACCCCGATTAGCCCATAGGTGGCGCTACAGCAACCAAAAGTACTAAATTGCCCATAACTCCTCGACCGTTTGACCTTGCACACCACTGTGTTCCTTGGCTCAAGACGGACAAGATGTATATCTCGGATTCTCGATTGGAGCAAAAAAAAAAATTTGTTATGGCCAATTTTGTCCAAAACCTACTTTTGCAAACTAGTCCCTGGTTTTTTGCCTGATCGGAACCAGACCAGTCTAGGACAATTCTCTGGACTCTCTAGATCAGTAATTATCGAAAAAAAGTTGAACTTTGTCCTTTGGTTCACTGTAACAGGGTCATTTAGGAAAAGGGGCGTGTCAAAATACACTCAAAAGCCTATAAATCATAAATAAAAACTCAGAACTTGACAAAAATTGATGAGCACATGTGTCATAACATGGTGAAGAAGCATGCAAAGTTTCATGGAGATCGGACCATAGGTGGCGCTATAACTGTCAAAAAGGTCCCCTATTATTAGGTGTTCAAGCACAAAGTGCTGAAAACCTATTGTAATTGCTATTTGAAAAAAAAAAACCTAAAACGCATCGTGCAGCCCAAACCGTAAGGCCTAGAGACTTGAAACCTGGCCAGGTGGAAGGGCCTCAGTTTGGGGAGAACCTATCAGAGTATGACCCCGATTGGCCCATAGGTGGCGCTACAGCAACCAAAAGTACTAAATTGCCCATAACTCCTCGACCGTTTGACCTAGAATCAAGATTTGTACACCACTGTGTTCCTTGGCTCAAGACGGACAAGATGTATATCTCGGATTCTCGATTGGAGCAAAAAAAAATTGTTATGGCCAATTTTGTCCAAAACCTACTTTTGCGAACTAGTCCCTGTTTTTTTGCCTGATCGGAACCAGACCAGTCTAGGACAATTCTCTGGACTCTCTAGATCAATAATTATCAAAAAAAAGTTGAACTTTTCCCTTTGGTTCACTGTAACAGGGTCATTTAGAAAAGGGGGCGTGTCAAAATACACTCAAAAGCCTATAAATCATAAATAAAAACTGATGACAAAAATTGATGAGCACATGTGTCATAACATGGTGAAGAAGCATGCAGAGTTTCATGGAGATCGGACCATAGGTGGCGCTATAACTGTTAAAAAGCTTTAAAACCATACATTTCCTATGGTAAATTGCCTGTATTGGCTGTAAATGGTGTTTTCCATCTATTATGTCAGTGGTTAAATGTATGCTAAATAAAATTAATGTATTAAATGCTTATGTGCTTAACGGCCTTAAAGGCCTTAACTGCTTGAACACCGCTAAATGCTGCTTGCAGCTTTAATTTTTAATTGTGATTGCTAAGACAAGCGTCTTTATTATTACTGCTCATATTTGAAGTGAACATATTAGTACTGCTCAGTGCTCATACTTATGATTAGAGAACAAACCCCTAAACATGTTAAACTTTGGCACATAACTCACTGCTTTGGCTGGATAACTTTAGTAGCTTTATTAAAAGCCTCTACCATTGAACATGAACAGAATTATGCAGTGAAGCCAGTAACTGAAGCTATTTTAATTAGCATTATTTTTGGATGATGTTCTCACTTTTTCCAATTTTTGAATGTTTACTTGAATAGGTCTTTCATACTGCTGTTAGGCATGTCAAAAAAACAAAAACGTTTGTATCTTTTTTTTGTTCTATTGGCGTATTGTTCCTTTGATGTTTATTTTATTACTGACTGTCTACTTGTCTTGAATAATAACTTGATAAAGGATATTGTTAAATAGCACATTCCTCTTTCCTGTGTTATCGCAATTGGTATAGAGAATTGTCAAATTTCACTGGTACAGTCTATACTGAAATTTTGATATTGTGACAGCTGATGCACAACACATTAAAAAATATTAGTATATATGAGCACATTGTGGCCATTTTAAGAGGCCACAGGGTCAGAGGACAACAGGCCTCAACTGAAGCTACACAGTAGCACATTTGAAAAGGGCAAAATATGGATCCATGTAAAAACTGTATAAATGGCATCGTCCCATTGTGACATTTCATAGGCTCTTAAAGAGGTCGACATCATGAACGTGAGAGAATCAGAAATCTAATAATATCAAATCCTCTCCAGGTGGATTGCAGTGTAAAGCCATGCACATAAGGTTGTGCCATTCAACAGCAGTCATCACATTTTCTTTAATCTATATATGGTTTTAAACACTATGCCATTGTACATTCATTTAATTTGAAAGCCATTTTGGTTAGAGAATCTTCCTAATTCATTAAAAGCAAATACACATCAAACTAGGATGAGACGTGCTCAATTATCTGAAAAAATAATCTTCTAGTTTCTGCTCTGCTGAAGAGACAAATGAGTATTTCTGTTTATATTTAACTACTTCATCCAACTGTACAGAGTGATGAAGAAGAGATGTCAAACGTATCATCACCAGCATGAACAGAAACAGCTGTGGCAATATTTAGCCTGTAGCATCAGTTTGAGAGGAAGTCATTTAGTGAACGAGTTAAATTTGGATGTTTAATCATAAGGAACCCTGGAGCTTCATTTTTGCCCTGTCAAAACCTATTATCATGCAATTAACAAGTGAATACAGATAAGATGAAACAGTTCTGGTTAAGATCCTCTGACTGCAGATGTGAGACATCAGATGATATCTTTGTATTAAGGCCATCATTTACTTTCATGTCATTCCAAACCCGTTTGACTTTCTTCTGTGGAATACAAAAGATGTTGAGGCATAATAATGTCTTAAATTTAGGGCCGGTTCATCACAAAAGTAGAAATAAATGATGAAGGTATGTTAAAAAGTTTATCTACTGGCAAAAATTCTTTTCTTTCTTTCAGTTCAATTATGATTTACTGTACATTATTTATTATCCGTTTAATTAATCTTTGTATTTAAGAGGGAAGTCTTAGACAGCACTGGAAGAAGCTGCACAAATGTCAGTTCTTAGTTGTTTTGCACTATGATTAACTGATAATAATATACTGAGTTCAATATAAAACTCAGCAAATCTTTCAGTCTATAGGCGACTGCTGGTGCTTTTCTCCATTGACCATGTGATGGGAAAGTCTTCCTGCAGCTTTCACTCTTGTAAGACAGCAGATTGAATTTCAAAATGGTTTAACACCACTAAATATAACTTGTGTGACAGGACAGAGAGAGTCAGGGACAAACATCGCAACCCGATCACACTAAATGCGTCTCTATAGCACGCAGTGTGTTTATCGTGTAATTTATACGCGAAAATTAGTTTTTACGTGCACAGGATACGCATGAGTTGGTTAGGGTAGGTTTAGTAGTGGTGTGGGGTGCGGGTGTGTATTATACGTTTGGGTAGAATTAGTGGTGTGGGGTGCGTGTGTATTACATGCAAATGAACTGCGTATCAAACGCACGCGAAAACTGCGTATCGTATGCACGTAAAAACTCATTTTCGCGTATAAATTGCACGATAATACACAATGCGTGCTATAGAGACGCATTTACGTGACTACGGCACAGTGTCACTGTTCATGCTGAGGCTTTCCTGCCACCATAACAAGTCACAGAATAAAGATCGCAGCAATGGTTTCACGTTGCCATTTTCATGATCAATGCTTTTACTCCTGCTCATCCCTATTGGCACTGCACTATTTGTCAATAAAACCTCTTTGCAAATCCTGCAGTATACATTGTGACAGATTCATGAAACAATCCTAATTTCAGCTCATGCTGAAATATTACATTTTTCTTAATAAGCATTTTGTCTTTTGTTTGGCAAAAAAAAGTAATTAAAAATATTATAATTAAAATATATATATATAAATTAAATATATAAATAAAAATAAATAATAACTAAATGTAGTTACAATTTAATATAAAATGCCAAAGTGGGGAAAAAAATTAACGTGAGGAGGAAACAAGTAGTTTACTTACCCCACTGTCAATTTATTCTTTCTTTTTTTTTAAATACAATAAGTAGCCTACTTTTCAGTATCTCAAGCCATTTTGCTTCAAGTAAATGTATATTGGTTTGAGGATATTTACTTAATTGTACTGGAAAACAATATAATTGTTATTTTTATGTTTTATTTTATTATATTTTATTTTAGCAGTGAAATGCCTTTTTATGTCAGCTGTGTTTCTCATAGTTATAAATGTTAATAATTTTCCAGATTAATAATACTAATCCATCATTTTGGTTTTTGGAGTTCTATAGAAACAGCACATTCAACTGAAGACTGTTTGTAGCAGAACCCAACAGTGACCCAGAAGATCACATACTCGATGATCCAGAAACGTCCCTTAAAACATTTCGAGCATGTGCCTCTGCAACAGTTACAGAAGCAGTTTATCTCTGTCCACTGAATGCTGAAGGTGATGAGAATTGTTGAAACGTGTTATAAAGTGTCACCCTCGTGTTGGCTCTTTCAGTCTCTCTCAAAGTTATTAAGTGTCATCAAGGCTGACAGAGGGGTTAAATGCTTTCAAGTGTGGTCACATTCCCTAGAGCTAATAAAAACTATCCCACACACACCTGGACTGTAATGTAAAAGGGGGGTGCATGCCCGCGGGGGAACAGATAAACATTGGGATCAGAACCTAAACTCTGCGACTGCATGGGGAGCAGAAAGATTTCAAGGGGGGCATCTTCCCCAATAATTCCATCTTTTATATTGCATGCAGTTGGGTAACACATGTTTGTTGAATTTACTACATCTCTATGGCAGTATAAAGCCATATGGATATTCCCCAATGTAATTCATATAACTTACAAGTACAGACACCGCAGGAAGTTTTGTCACTTCGTATCACGGCATTCAGATACATTTAAATTCCAGGACTGTCTGTTAACCAGCAACTCTAGATTTCAGAATTCCCTTGCCGTCACCAAAACAGTCACTTTACTTTCTCTTCTCTCCTTTAGTTTCACAAGCAATCTCATGAGCCGCCTGTCCTCATGCAGTCTCATCAGGATGGACAGGACAACAGGTCACAGAGGGCCCAAAGAGTCAGAACTGCCCAAACACCAGATGGTGTACACAAAAATGATGGGTACAATGAGTCAAGACACCTGAGCTCGAGTTACAGGATCTCTGACTTATTACGTGCTTGAAGAGGATCACATTCATCATGGAATAGATTTCTGGAGAGGCCAAATGGGGAATAGCCTCTAATATTTTCTCATGGCCTGAAAATATCACTGTTATATGCCTGGAATAATAACAGCTTCAGACACTAGAAGTCTTGGGACGTGTGTCTCTTACTTTTTAATTAGACCAATCATTTGTTCAATTAAACTCAATATAATTGTAAAATGATATATAATTTTAAATTAGCAGTTCAAACATCAACAAAGAACATTTATTATCAGACTAATTATGCCTTTTTTGAACACATTAATTAGGTCTGACATTTTGTCTCTTTGACTAATTCAGATAGCACACATCAAAACCTCAATAAAATGGCCATGAAGTATGAAGTCTAAATTAAATATGATTACATACACATTGCAAATTTGAAAGATTTAGACCAGAGATGTGTTGGTCAAATTTTAGCTTAAATAAGGCATTTTAGCTGTCATGTAACCATTAATAAAGCCTTGAAGCACATACAGGCAATCCTTTCTTTGCTATAGATACTGACAGTGACGAAAATCACCAAACCAATTACCAAGGTTTTCATCCAGTTAGGGTACTTGTTATCTGTTGTTAGTAATGGCACAAAAATAGATAAAGGTTAGTGCTGCCCATTTATCAACTTTAAGTTTCGGAATTGTTGCAACTGCCAAATCTCATTCGTACATGCACATATTCAAACCTGATGCCTCAAGACACGCTTTCTCTCTCTCTCTCTCTGTTTTTGGAGCTTGACAGCTCTTAGTCACTGTACTGCACTGTCAACGTCTGCAAAACATTTTTTGAGCTCCGCAGAAAAAAAGAATATCATTGTTTGGAACAACAATATTATTATGTTGGACATTATTCTATTAAAATAATCTCCTGCAATAAATAACCTGAAACCACAACTCGATCTCTGAGTTTTTGTCTCCTCTTCTATGTAATGTTTGCACTTTATTAAACCTGTTGGGATCTGTTTTGTGCTTGTTGAATCAGTAGCAAAACACTTCACAGTGAGGTTTTAACCCTTAAACACATACCTCGGGTCTTTAGTGACCCAGGACATCATTCACTTCTCTCCTCCTTATTCATGTTTTAAAGTAAGACATTAACCTTCTTATTCCTCAATCAATTCATTATAAACAATATAATAATAATTTTTTATATAAAAGAATGCCTGTTTTCGCATTAATTTTTGTAAAAAAAAAATTATAGGGTCGCTGACGACCCGAGGTGTGTAACAGTGTAAGTATATTTATCTGCACAACAATAATTGAATCTTTATTGATGGCTGAATAAGTTTATTCCACAAGGTGGCAAATAGTGTCTGATTAATGATTAATGCACACTTAAATAGTGCACACAATTAAATAGTACACTAATGTACACTAATGATTAATGTACACTAATGATGGTGACGTTTCACTCATAGTTACCGCAGGCAGAAAACAAAAGAATAGGAAGTATCATCAGCAAAACTTGAATAGGCTCAGTGATTTACTGCAGAGCAAGTACTGAACGCAGTCAAACATTAGTGTCACTGTCACTTGATGGTTGATCTGGTGAAGAAACTGTCGGTGATCAAAATATTGATTTTGAAGATGTTGAAAATGATAGTTTTGAGAATATGTTCGAGATGCTGAATACTGGGAAATTAGCTCTGACGAGGACAGTGACGATGGTATAAAACATCTGCTCAAACTGAACCCTTCCAAGATCCAAAAGGTAACAAAATATGCTTTATTTTATTCTTCTGTAATTGTTACTTTAATATCAGTCGAGTTTTATATTATTGCCACAGCACAGATAGAGATCCATCAGTGTAAGATATAGAATAAATATCCAGATATCAGATATCCTGATAAATACCCCTATAAATATCCAGGTCGCTAAAGACCCGAATATGTAATAATGATTGGCGAAACATTCATGCATTTAAGGGTTACATCTGTTCCTTAATCTAATTTCTTCAGAAAAGTGAAAATTGCTTTAGACAAACACCTAACTCCAGCTCTTCATTGTTAATTTGTATATATTTTACAAGTCTATTTTGCCTCTAAGCAGTGCTTTAAGAGGAGTTTAATGAGCATACGGCACACACAGGAATGACCCTTGGCAGGGCAAAAGGCTATGTCAGTAGATTGTTGGTTCTCGCCGAAGTGGTTTAATGCTTCATTGCCCAGGTGAGACAATTTGCTGAAGTCCAACAGTGCTTGCCGCCTCTGATCGCTTGTATATAACCTTAATTACCTGCAGTTGACTGCCCTCAGTGCTCGATAAGGCTTACCTCACCACTTCTGAGGCTCATTGGAGGCCACACGTCGTTCTACAGCGTTGCTCAGCCCTCATCCCAGACCTGTGGCTGTCTCTAGACGGTGCTTTGTACATAATTGAGCAACGGAGTTGGATGACCCCATGGAGGGAGCCGAGGGGCCATACATACTTTAATGAGCGATGTTTCACAGGTGAGTGGGGCACTTGAACCTGCTCCAGGATCTGAGAACACCATGAAATCCACTGAGCTATGAAAGAGCAATCATTGAGCAATAACACTCTTCTCTAGGAAGGCTGACAAACTGAGCCTGGAGTCGAACTTCATGGTAAAAAAAAAGTGCTGCATTGAATCATGGAGTAATATTGTTCACTTTCTGTCCTGCCATGACAGATTTATGTTATGAATTTTCTATTGATTTAAAGAAGTGTGGCATTTTTGATGTCCTCTGTATTTTAAATAAAGCCAGCTAACTTAAGTCTGTGCTTGTTATTAAGGTTTAACCACAGATAAATCCTTGTTAAAAATATTGTTAATATTGTAAAGCACTTCTAATGTAAAAAAACACAAAAATGAAATACCAAAGATCAAGGTCATGACAAACCATTATACACAGTTAGCAGAATCTATGACTCACTGTCTAAAGGGAATCACTCAAACTGCTTTTAATAAAGTTGATATGAATAATCATTTTGTGTCATAATGGCTCAGTATAACAACACCCGTAGTAATCAGTCGTCCTCCTCAACACACTTATTTTTGTTTGCAACTTTAGGGCAACATTCTGAGATTTTGATCTGAATAACAACAAATGCACCAGCAGTTTTGTTAATGAACACTAAGAACATTTTGCTATGACAATCCCTCCACTTCATAGTGGAGCAAAAATCTGGGTTAAAGTGAGGCACTTACAGTGATAGTGAATGAAGTAAATCCATAAAAGTTAAATTATTCAATAGACAAATAATATATGTGTTAACAAGATTTTCTGTGTAAAGATATATCTAAATTTACAACTACATCACCATGACAATGAAACAGCATAAATGTTTTAAACGTCACACCTCAAATAATACAACAATTTTAAGCAAATAATGAATGTGCTTTTATAAAATCATAAAATCATTCTTCAGTAAACTGCCCCATTCACTTCCATTATAAGTGCGTAAATGTAATTATGAAAACATAATTAAAAAAAAAAAGTCATGTAAATGTCATCATTTAATGTTGTTCCAAACCTGTTTGACTTTCTTTCTCTAGCAGAAACCAAGAAGATACTTGGAAGAATGCTTGTAACCAATCAGGTTTGGTTACCATTGACTTCCATTGTATGGACAAAAAAAAAACAGTGAGACATTTTCAAAATATCTTCTTTTGTGTTCCACAGAATAAAGAAAGTCATACAGACACGACATCAGGAACGACATCAGTGCAAGTAGCAAAGTTTAAATTTTTGGGTGGACTATCCCTTTAATTACAATGATTTCTAGAACTGCAAAACACTGTCAGCATTTTGCACGTTGGCACGAGCTACAGTATTTACGAGGTAGGTCGCAGGGGACAAACAGTGTATGAAATGTTGATGACAGGGACAGGCAGACCTTGCTGGCCCCGATCCGACAGCCTTGACATCCAGTGTCACTTTTCTTGACTGTTGCACTGGAGCGCAACGTCTTTAGTCTAACGTCAGAGTGGCAGTTTTTTAGGGTCAGTTGTCAAAGGCACAAAGGTAAAGCCAAGACAGTTCTTCTTGTTAAGTTCTTCAATATCATGTGTTTTCTGGGGCACCACAAATAACCTCCATTATGTCACAGAGACAGCTGCGCATATGGAGGCATTTCCCAGGAACGGTGTACGCCTGGAGCTGTGCCACATGGCACACTAAATCCCTCCGAAGTATGTGATAATATGGGAACCCCAGTCGACTCTCTTACTGAGAAAACTCTGCTCTTCACTGACCTTGTCATGAACTGTTCAAATAAACATGCAGGTGTGTCAGCGGCAAGGTAGGATTGCGCTGAACAAAAGTTGTTGAATGAAGTCTATTATGCTCACCAAGGCCTCATTTCTAATGATAAAATACAATAATACTGTTTAAAATATTTTTTGAAAGATTGTAATTTGTAATAATATTTCAATGTATTTTATTCCTGGCAAAGCTGAATTTTCAGCACCATTATACTCAAGTCTTCAGTCACATGATCCTTCAGAAATCATTCTAATATGCTAATGAGTGCTCAAGAAACATTTATTGTTATCAGTGTTAAAAACTTTTGGGCTGCTTAAAATGTGTCATAGTTTTCACAAAAATATTACGAATTCTTTGATGAATAGAAAGTAAAAAAAAAAAAAAAAGAATTTAAAATAGAAATTGTAACAGTTTTGTAGCATGTACTGTTACTTTTAATGCAACGGGGAAACAGGCATAAAAAAAAAAAAAAATTGTATTCTTTTTTTTCTTGTTATTGTTTATAAAATAACAATATAACAGGCTAACGACCCAAGGTGTGTAACAGTGTAAGTATATTTTTCTGCACAACAATAATAGAATTTTTGATGACTAAATAAGTTCATTCCACAAGATGGCAAATAGTGTCTGATACACAATGATGAAGTGATGTTTCACTCATATTACCACACGCAGAAAACAAAAGAATAGGAAGTATCATCAGCAAAACTTGAATAGGCTCAGTGATTTACTGCAGAGCAAGTACTGAATGCAAATAATAAAAAAATATTAGTGTGACTGTCACTTGATGATGGATCTGGTGAAGAAACTGTCAGCGATCAAAATATTGATTTTGAAGATGTTGGAAATGACGCTGAATGTACTGGGAAATGAGCTCTGACGAGGACAGTGATGATGAGTCAGACTGGTAACCCGAAAGTTGCGGGTTTGAAATGACTGAAGTGCCCATGTGCAAGGCACCGAACCCCCAATCACTCCCCGGTCACCACAGCAAAAATGGCTCCCCACTGCTCTGGGTGTGTCCACGGTTTGCAGTGTGTGTGTGTGTGTGTGTTCACTTCTCACTACTCCTAATGTGTGTACACTAACTTGCAGAGGACAAATTCCGAGTATGGGTTACCATACTTGGCCTTCACATGTCATATGTCAGCTAATCAGAATCAAGAATTTACCAATAATATATTAAATCCTACAAGTGTCATGTTTCTCACTTACTCAACAGTGTCCTCCCAGCTGCACCACTGTTGCTGGTCGAGAACCTCCATGTCCAGCTTGAACTTGACCAGGCAGAACTCCTCAATGGCATTTCCATAGTGACTGCTA